>NC_033794.1:45593269-45638298 GCF_001876935.1 Asparagus officinalis | reverse complement strand
GCATGCTATGTGTAGTATTTTGGAGGTTTAGTGCTCCACAGTAAACTATTTATGATTTTAAATCTTTTAGGGATGTATTACATTTTGGAGGTTGAGTGTCTTTGTACTATTTAGTTGACATTTATGTTTTAGAGACTCATTGTTCTTATATCAGTTTATTAGATGTATTTTCTTTCTCTGTTAGGGACATATTTATGGAAGTTATTGAATATCTCTTTCCTATATTTTTATTTCTTGTATTCCCACTATTGTTATATCAGCTTGTACCCTTACTGCTTTATTTTTTTGATATCTGCTAGAGTGATAGCAACGGTGACAGTGTAACATGTCTATGCACAATGTGGGGTGCAAGGCAAGTTTAACATCTCTGGGTTCACCTTGGACTGCAACTATGCGTGAAAACAAGGATGTCACATTCCGCCCTTTGCATCATATCGTTGAGGCTCATCAATCATCTTTGGATCCTACTTCACTGGCTGTCAGCAATGGGGACTACCATCTATGGCTTTTACGCCTCCAATACATGTCATCTTGGCAAGACCAAGCTCAAATGCCAAATAGGGAACTTGAAGACGAATGTCACCTGCTATGTCATTAACTCAGAAACATCTTACAATTTGCTATTAGGTCGACCATGGATCCATAATAACTTGATTGTCCCATCCACTCTACATCAGTGCATGAAGTATGTGTATGAGAGTGGTGAGGTTAAAACAGTGGTCATGGAAAAGCAACCTTTCAAGGGGGTGGAGAATTAATTTACTGTTTCTATTCAGTACCTAGATGGTGAGCCGACCGATGCATTACCATATGAGGATGACATTGGCAATAAGGCTAATACCGAGCCTAATTACGAACAAGGGCTTATCTTTAATGACATTGATCCCATCGTGATTGGCCTTGAGAGCCTCGATGTAAATAATGTCGCTGATGATGACAGACGAAGTTATCTTCAATAATAACAAGGATTTAGATTACTTGTCGTGCGTTGAATCTAACTTTGACATATCAGGTACAAGTACAAGGAACTCCTCAATTCTCACATTTCAGGCCAACAACATGCCGCATCATGGAGATAATAGGATACGACTTTTCCTATACAAGAGGTCTAAATTTTGGAAGATGCTGATGCACTCCACTTACCCCTTTCGTACCAAAAGGGAAACTTGATAACTATTACGACAAAACTTGCAGGGGATTGGGATATGTATCTCCGCCACCAATGTTGTTTAAAGCTAGAGAAGAGTCAGACGGGTACTCTATTAGTTCTTCCGAATCAACCTGCTGGGATTCAGACATTAGTACAAGGGTCGTGTTCAAGGGACTTATGTCTAACATGACCTTAGCTCAGCCAAGTGAAACTCGAGAGGATGATCAATTACCCTTATTCGATGTTCCCTTAAGTAAGCAGCTCTGCATGCATTAGAAAACCCACTTCGAACAGCGTGAGCCTCCTACTGGTGACAAAGTAATTCAATTGAATATGAGAGATGAATCTAATATGAAACCCATATTCATAAGTGACAGCTTGTTGTCTAAACAAAAGGAAGATCTCATTGCTCTTATACGTGAGTGTATTAATGTCTTCTCTTGGAATTATGAGCACATGCCCGGCCTTGATCCTCAGGTGGCCATGCACCATCTTAATATTAAACTAGATGCCAAGCCTGTCAAGCAACAGCAGCGGCAATTACATCCATAGATCATGGAAGCAATCAAAGCTGAAGTTAAGAAACTCATTGATTTGGGGTTTATCCGAGAGGAGTAGCATCTGAATTGGGTGACCAATATCGTTCTAGTTCTAAAAAAGAATGGGAAGATTCGAGTTTGCATCGACTTCCGCGACTTGAACTTGGCATGTCCAAAAGATGATTTCTCTTTGCCCATCACAGACGTCATCATTAACAATACGTGCGGATTTAAAAGGATGTTATTCATGGATGGATTCTTAGGGTACAGTCAAATCAAGATGTATCCTGAAGATGAGAAACATACTTCTTTCCAAACACCTTTAGGAATATACTATCATACAGTAATGCCCTTCGAATTGAATAATGCCGATGTCACGTATCAGCATGCTATGACCATTATTTTCTGGGAACACTTGCGAAAGATGCTGGAATGCTATGTCGATGATTTGGTTGTTAAAACTATAGCAATGGTGGTCATCTTCATGACTTGAAGATGTTGTTCGACCTAATGCAATCACACCAGCTAAGGAGGAACCCAACCAAATCCTTCCTAGGAATGACCAGTGGTAAATTTCTTAGATTCGTCGTCACGGCTAATGGAATCCACCTTGGCCCAGATAAAGTCTAAGTCATTCAAGAACTTCCGCCTCCCAGAAACCTTAAGGAGCTTTGAAGTCTACAAGGGCGTCTGGCTTACACACGCAGGTTCATTTCTAATTTGTCCGGTAGGTGTCAGCCATTCTCGAAACTCATAAAGAAAGACGTGTCATTCATTTGAGATGGGTCCTACCAAAAGGCATTTGAGGAGATCAAACTATTTCTCTCCAGCCCACTAGTATTAGTCACACTAAAATAGGGAAAGTCATTCCTGATATACGTCCGAGCTACGGGGCATGCCTTGGGAGGACTCCTAGCGCAAGATGATATTAATGGTTATGAGCAAGCTATTTACTATCTTAGAATGACTTTATCCGGAGCTGAACACCGCTATCCAGCTGTCGAGAGGGAATGTTTGGCCTTGGTCTTTGTGATCCAAAAGATGCGACATTATTTGATTGGGCAAACCTTATGTGTCATCTCCAAAGTTAATCCAATGATGGTATTCATGACACAACCGGAGGCATTGAATTGGTGACTTGTGAATGGGCATTGTTGTTGTCCTAGTATGACATCTATTTCACGCCATAAAAGGTGGTAAAAGGTCAAGCTATCTGCGATCTCCTAGCCAACCACCCCTTGGAAGGAAGAGTTGATTTATTCCAAGATATGTCAGAACAAGACTTGCGAAGCCAATATGGTCTCAAAAGAATAGGTATGGTAGCTATTCTTCGATGACGCATCAAGAACATGCCCTAAAGCTACGGTAGTCTTGGTTTCTCCGTAAAATCATGTATTAGCTTGATTCTTTTCTTTGACGGAGCCATGTTCTAACAACGTGGCTGAGTACATTGCTTTGATCATTGGTCTCGTTTTAGCCAAGAAGCTGTGGGTAAAGTACCTAGAGGCGTATGACGACTCGAAGCTCGTCATCAACCAGCTAAAAGGGGAGTTCGAAGTTAGACATGAGGATCTGGTCCCTTACCACGAAGTGGCCATCACATTGTGCTAATTCTTTTGAAGGCTTCTACATTGATTACGTGCCTCACCTCAAGAATACATATGCCGATGCTTTGGCATCACTCGCTGCTACACTAGCTTTGCCCAAAGGAAATAATCAGCGGGTCACTATAGCCAGTAGCTAACTGTTCCGACTGAGTATGCATTGCAAGTCAAAGCGGTTGATCAAGAGCCTAAGGCGTTCGAGCCCGGAGATTGACGATTCCTAATCATCGATTACGTCTTATACGGTTTGCTTCCTGAAGATGTAAAAGAAAGAGAATCTGTCTGCAGATGAGAGCCCGAGATACTATTACGATAGCATGTCGCAAACCTTGTATAGGAGATATTACGACAGACTATTACTTTGTTTCTTGTCGAATAAAGAAGGAGAAGTAGCCCTTAAAGAAGCCTACGATGGCATTTGTGGAGCTCACCAACCTGGACCTAAGCTGTGGGACCGACTACATAGACTTGGCTATTACTGGCAAAAGATGATCAACGATGTTGTTGCCTACACTAAACGATGTCACGCTTTCCAAATACATGCTAACTATATGCATCAGACACCGGAGCATCTGCATCCTTCAGCCACTTCATGGCCATTTGAAATATGGGGTATGAACATTATTGGCACAATTTTCCCACCTTTTGTGAAAGGACATTGATTCATCCTAGTGATAACTGATTACTTTTCCAAATGGGTCGATGCAATCCCGTTGAGTGAAG
Source organism: Asparagus officinalis (assembly GCF_001876935.1). Taxonomy (NCBI): domain Eukaryota; kingdom Viridiplantae; phylum Streptophyta; class Magnoliopsida; order Asparagales; family Asparagaceae; genus Asparagus; species Asparagus officinalis. The sequence continues at coordinate 45,634,282 of NC_033794.1, read as the reverse complement.
TCAAAATAAGTGATATGGTCAAATTCATCAAACATCACGTCATATACAGGTATGGTGTCCCAAGGCACATCATCCATGACAACAGACCCCAGTTTGTCAGCCATGTGTTCATACTATTCTGCGACAAGTTCGGAATCAGAAACTTGGCATCGACAGCCTATAATCCTACTGCGAATGGACAAGCAGAAGCTTTCAATAAGACCATCATCAAAATTCTCACAAAGTTGGTCTCCACTATCAAACGTGACTGGAATGAGAAGTTGGGTCAAAGCTTATGGGAGTACTACATGACAGTTCATACACCAACAGGCGCTATGCTAATTTCCTTAGTATACGGATGTGAAGCCATTTTGCCATTAGAAGTTCAAATTCTATCTCTTCGGATAGCACTAGCGATCGGCATAACAACGGAAGAAAGTCATCATCGACACCTTGAAGAACTTGAAGCGCTAGATGAGAAGCGACTACAAGCTCAACAGCATATTGAGTTTTACCAGGCTTGAATCTCCAAAGTGTTTGACAAGAAAGTTAGACATTGCATTTTCAAGGAAGGTGACCTGGTTCTCGCTATCTGATGCCCACTGATTTTGAACTCCAAATAGAAAGGGAAGTTCGAACAAAAATGATAAAGACCATTTGTTGTAGAAACGGTCTACTCAAATGGAGTATAGAGACAAGATCATGATGCCTATCAACGGTAAATTTCTAAAGAAGTATTAGCCATAGGCTTCTTATATACTGGCTCTTTCACTGCATAAGTCTTTATGATTAACGTTGACTATTGTGCTCATGTGAAAGAAAAAGAGATCATTATATATCTCAACAACGCTACAGGTTCGAACACCATGGATGCAGTGACCATATTCGACCTTAACAATATCGAGGAACATGACCCTCGACATTGTTAAGCCTAAAAATACTATTTCAACCCCCAGAGGTCAACCAAGGTGAAAATTTTATCCCTTACTGTCCTCCAAACTCCCACCAATCCTCTCCAATAGGATGGCGGGTCCACACAAAACTATCATGTTAACAATTATCTCTGGTAGTCAATTTCCTCCATATTCTCTCACCAATCATCTTCAATAGGATGGAGGGTCTATACAAAACTATCATGTTAACAATTACCTCTGATAGTTCAATCCCCCACTGGATTCTCCTACCAATCTTCTTCAATAGGATGGCGGGTCTATAAAATACTATTACGTTAACGATTACCTCTGATAGCCAACTCTTCAAACCTCAGTTGAGAATACTCTAAGTAGTGGCCTATCATGAGATGAGATCCTACTAATCATTCAATCAGTATAGTGATCTACCATACGATGATTCACCATCTAATTTCTCTTTTTTGAACGTTCTATCTCCTTAAGAGTGATCGAAGATAGTGGCCTACCATATGATGCCCCTCTATTTTAATCACAGTCGTCATACTCCCATGTCACTGAACGACTTGATTATTTTCACATCATTATTCCTGCAAATGGCGTTGTTCATTGATAGTGTCCTACCAGGTGATGTGCCCCTATCTACCCCTTATTCTCAAATAGTGACCTACCAAGTGATGAGTCACTATTCAAATTTGAGATCATTATTGCATTAATGATATCGTCACACTCCATTGGTCATTTTTTTCAAATGACCACTTCTTAAAATAGGATACCCACCATGCGATGAGCCTCGCTTTTAAACCCCTAGATCGAACTGTTATGCTAAACGGCACAACCAAACTTGATTATGACTAAACCGTTGTAATCATACTCAACTCTTAATCTGAAGCCCCGAACAGCTAAGGATAGAGGAGAAATCTTAGCGTTAAGCCTAAGAGAAACTCCTCGATAACTTACCATGCTAAGGGAAAAAGGATGGCTAGTCCAACTCAAACGGTAATTGGTAAAGACACGTTAAGTCCGTTGATAGCTGAGGGTTTGCTAAAAACGCTAAGTATTGATTGCGCAAAAGAAGAGAGTAATTGATGGATAAAACGATAATTTTATTTACAAGATGATTGAAGCTACAGCTACAAGAGCTGAATTACATGAACTAAACTTAAAGGAATCGAACAACATTGCAAAGTTCATCCTGAAGTTCGTCCGATGACCTCTTAAGCACTGCTTCATTTTCTTCCAACACCTTCTTGTGCAAACATCACCGGGTTTCTCACAACAGTATCAAGCCTCCCCTCCACCAATTCTTTAGCTTCTTATTGTTAAAATTCCATCTCTCATTTGTTGGCAAAAAAAATCTTCAGTTTCAACTTACTAGTTGGAAGAAATGCAAGTTTACTGAAACAGTTGAACTTCAAATTGGTCTGATGAACTGTGACCCTCAAAAGGATAAGCGTTTCAGTGAGTCTGTGAAGCTACCACATATTTCGAGGCCCAAGATGAAGGTTTACATGCTTGGAGATGCTTAGCATGTTTAAGAAGCAAACAAGATTGGACCTAGAATACTTCCTCGGGATTGCATTCAAAAGCCCAGCAAGTTGCTGAAGCACTTCCTAACTTCAGTTCTGAATGATTGGGATATTCTCAAGAATGGGGTAGCAAGGCTGATCCGTTCTAGTCTGGTCTACATCTAAACCAATATCACCATGCGATGAAACAGGAACAGGCGGATGAAGAGCTGTAAAGAGCAAGATGATAAAGTTAGCTCAAACAAGCCAAACTGGGCTACAAGACGAGCTTCGCCTAAGAAATGGTGTGAGCTTCATCCATCAGACGAACCTCATCAATAAGAAAAATTTTGTCGGACGGGTGAACCTCATCAACCAAACGAGTCTCATCAAACAGATGGACCTCGTCAAACAGACGAGTCTCGTTAGACAAACGAACTTCGTCAAAACTGACAAACCTCATCCATCAAGCGAGTGTTGCCCATCTGACAAACTTCATCTCAAAAGAACTACACTGGGAAGTTAAAGGAATGACTGTTCATCTTCTTGGGAGAATTAAACTCGAATGAGTAGTTTAAACAAACGTCCCAAGAGAACTTCACCTAATTTGATCGATAGAAGCACAGCGGCCTCACCTAAAGAATTCGCCAGACCCTTGCTGGTGATAATTTTTGGGGTCATAAATCTCAACGAGATGGAAAAAGTTCGAAGCTTTGGAGAGAGAAGAAGAGGAGCTTAACAATGAAGACTTCCCAATGTCATTCTGACTTAAGAACTAGAAGAAAAGAAGATGATTCATCTTCTCAAGTGGCAAGCCTATTTATAGGCAAGGCCATCATATCATCGGCCAAGATCTATTTTACAGATCTTGAGGCTCCAACTGGTGACCTCTCGCCTAACCTAAAAAAATGAGGGGTACATCATCTAAAGGTGCAGTATTTAATGTGATCATACCGTGAATAATAGTCCAACATGGATTTGTCTGCTGCTCGAACAACAAGGCTCAGATGAGTCCCAAAGCCCGAGCCCGAGGCTAAATATGTTGTCGAAGCTTGCCACAAAGAGACAAAGTTCAGATGAGTCCCAAAACTTGAGCACTGAAGCCTAACAAGCTAATGAGTTGCTTGAGCAACGAGCCCCAAAGCGACGAGGCTTGTAGAAGATAATACGCAAAGCACCAATATAACGAAGTTTCGGATCTCGCCTTATAATGTCGAGGTTCAGTCAGCATCAAGACTCAATAAAGTTATTCTCATCAAAGCAGAAGAACTTCGTCTACCACACAGATTTCGTCCATTGGACGAATTTTGTCTAACATACGAACTTCGTCAGAAGAAAAAAATATGGTGGATAAAATGATAAATTTATTGATGAGAAGCTATTGCGACAAAGGTCAAGTTACAAAAACCGAGCTCAGGGAGATTGAATAGCCTTGCAAAGTTCTTCCGCAAGTTCATCTAGTGAATTTTGGTGCTCCGCTTCGACTTCTGCCAATGCTTTCTTACGCAGCTCCTCATCAGAAGACATCTCCACGCTGCTCATGGCGTACTCCAACTTCTCCAATTCATTAAGCTCAACCTGAAGCGATGCTTGCTACATCTCCTACTTAGCTGCCAGTGCATGCTGCGCCTCTACCGTTATCCTCAAGTCGTTTTCCGCTGCCGCCAGCTTAGCTTGGATCTCAGCAAGGGAAGCCTTATAAGATTCAATCAAGAGCTGATGGTTCTGCTCAGCGTAAGCGGCCTTTTTATGCTTGTTGGACAACTTTTCACTAATCCCTTCAAGCTCTTTGACTCTTTGTTTCTTCTCAATCACTTGGCATATAAGCTCAAACACAGAGTCGTCCCTCTGCCTCAAATATTACATAGCTCGCTTTTTGGCTTGAGGGAGAAGAGGTCGATCACGGTGATCATGCCACCTTTTAAAGAGGTCTTCCACCTTCACCATAATGATTCCAAGTGGCATCACAGCTGTTCGCAGGAAAAATCGTTTTCATTGATGCCATTGTTTTCTTGAGCAACAGTTTATCGGTTACAAAAGATCGGGTCTTTTTATAAGATCCGGTTACAACAAAATCAAAGAAAAAAGAAAAATCTTAAAAGATTACAACTTTCCTTTTCTCGAACAAATCACAAGATCCTGTTTTGCGGTCTCTTGCTTGTGTGGGTTCTTTGCCTGCGCCGGGGTTAATTCGTGGACCACCACGCGATCTTGATCCGGTCGGATCTACATGGTATGATGGGTGTTATTTCACAAAGGAAATAACAGCCGAGGGGATTATTTTACCAAGGAAATAATAGCCCTAAGTAATCGAAATCGACCAAGCAAAATCAATACTCTTCTCGGGATCAAAAACCAAGTTTTTATCCGGAGGATGACCATGTAGATCTCAGATCTGATCTCTCTTGAACTCCTGCCTTATTTGGCGTGGATGATCGCCAAGAACCAGATCTGAAAAGTCCGAGTCCTCAAAGCTCCAAAGCTCTAATCTTTTTTAGTCTTGAGTCTTTAATCCAGCAGAGTTTCCCTTCTCCAAAGTCCAACCTCCAAAACAATGAGCCACCAAGTCTATTTATAGGCATTTAGAACCAGATCTGGGCTTAGATCTGGGCCCAGATCTGAGCTTGGCCCAGGTGGCTCGGCCACCTATGTGGCGCGGCCACCGAGCCACCTCCTGGTGGCTCGGTTTTGGCCGAGCCGGGCCCAGGTGGCTCGGCCACCGAGCCACCTCCTGGTGGCTTGGCTTTGGCCGAGCCACCCGAGTGGCTCGGTTTTGGCCGAGTCCTCCAGGTGTTTGCCATTTTGTCGTTTTTTAGTTTCGCGGTTTATCCGAACTCTGATTTGTTGATCTGGGCTCTGATTTGGCAGTCCGGATCCTGATTTGGCAGTAAATCCGCTTCGGTGTCTAACCTCGTCACCTCGTTAATCTACTTCGTCGCATCTCACTTAGCTTCGATGTTGTGGTCTAATGATCACGCTTGGATACATCGCCCGATGGTTCGTTGGTTTGTCAAATCACCGTGCCGAGCTGTGTTAAGGGACCTATAAGCAGTTTTATACGCTTACAGCTAGGGATTGAAAATGAGAGAGGTGAAGAGAGGAGAGAGAGAAATCATGAAAAATCACACACACACACACACACATATATATTTATGGAAATTTGGGTTTTTAGAAAAATTTAAAATAAAATAATAATTAATTATGTATTAAATTAAATAATTATGAAAATTTTATCTACAAAAAACATACCAGTTATACTAATACAATAGATAATACGCAATAGTAGAAGTAATACAACTAATTGTACAATTAAACGAGAATAATTAATAAAAAAATATAATTACTTACATTTAAAATCAAATAATTATGGGGAAATTATCTCTACAATAAAACATACTAGTTATACTAATACAATAGATAATACGCAATAATGGAAATAATATAACTAATTGTACAATTAAACGAGAATAAATAATAAAAATATAATTACTTATATTTAAAATCAAATAATTATGGGAAAATTATCTATACAATAAAACGTACCAGTTATACTAATACAATAGATAATACACAATAGTAGTAATAATACAAAAAATTGTACAATTAAACGAGAATAATTAATAAAAAATATAATTACTTACATTTAAAATCAAATAATTATGGGATATTATCTATACAATAAAATGTACCCATTATACTAATACAACAGATGATATGCAATAGTAGTAATAATATAAAAAGAGTAATAATACAACAAATTATACAAAATAATATGTAATAATGATACAAAGTATTATACAAAATAATACGTAATAGTAATAATAATACAACGTATTATTCAAAAAGATACTTAATAGTATCGATAACATAATGGATAAATTTAAAAAATTTTACTATACTAATTAAATTTATAAATATCAAAATCATTTAAATAAATATAAAACATGGATTTTTAAATCATAGTAAATTATAGAAAATCAAGAAAAATATAAATACTCTTTTAAAATAATAATTAAATATTTTAAAATACCAAAAAACTATTTTAAACTAGTATCGAAATTTCACGGTCATTACAATAGCCACAATAGTCCTGGCAGTCGTCGTCGTTTCAATGGCAGCATCAAGCGCAACAACCTCAAAGGCAATAAAGAACTTCAGAACTAAGATTCTCAAAGGAATACTCCTTCAAGGAAGATGACGTTCCTTTCATCTTTATGTACCTCCTGGATAATAATAAATTCAAGCTACAACCAATTATAGATCAGGAGGAAATTAAAAGTACCACGGATCCAAAGTACTGTGCGTATCACAGAAGGGTCCATCATACAATTAAAGCTTGTTATGTCCTTAAAAACACAATCCAAGCCTTAAATAACGTTGGCATTGTAACTGCATAGAAACCAAAAGAAAAAAAGTGGGAGCAAAGGCAGTGTCTATCAGCTTCGGATTGGTACCCTTATCATGGTTCCAACCAGAACCTGTGTCGAAGGTGGAGATGAAGACTATTAGAGATGATCCTCACGGGCAATGACAGAAGGGGCTTGTACCACACACTACCTCTAATGGTGAAGTTCTTTAGGTTCATCCTGATCTACTCGAAGACGAACAATGGACACCATCCTCCTCAAAGAACGACGATGAGAGTATTCCAACCCTTTCCTTCTCTGAATATGAGCATGAGGTCTTGGTAGCTGATGGAGAACCGGTCTTCGTCACCAAAAGTGGGAACAAACACTAGTATAATTATCCCAAAGCTTCTGATCCTAATGCTGAAACTTTGGCTTGACTGGGGGTGGTTATAAAACCTTCTAAGCCTTCTAAGAAGCCTCAATAGCAGTCTATTACTAAACAAAAGGAGGCTGACACCAAGCGAAAGGAGAAGGAACCCCAGCACAAAGAGGTTCAACTTTTGAAGCAGTCTCGTTTCAATGAACCGATTGGGAGAGACAAATCGGAGAATTCGAATTCAAAGAAGCCAGAGAAGCTTTGATGTTATAGCTCAATTGGCTAACATCCCAACAAGGATCACTCTATATGAGTTGTTGCACCTATCCAAAGAAGCCAGAGAAGCTTTACAAGAAGCCTTAGCTGATTCTGAGATTTTCCTCACTCAGGTCAAACAAGCCCCTGAGGAGCCGAAGTCGTCAGTCCAGCATTGTAACCTGGCGGTCAAACATTTCCCTTGAATCACCTTTAGTCGGGAGGATATTCAAGTGAGAAACTCAAAGCATGGAAGGCCCCTGTATTTCACCGGATACATCGGCTCAAACGTTATCAACCGGATCCAAGTCAATCCGGGTTCCACAGTCAGCGTCATGCCACTCCAGTTGATATATCATCTCAGAATTTCCACAAGCAAATTGGCGTTCATAGGTACTGTTATCTACAGATTCAACACCAGTGGATCCAGGCCACTAGGTAAAATCTGAGAGAAGTGCTAGGTTGGAGATGTGAAGTCTAAAGTCACGTGTTACGTGATTAGTGCAAAGACCTCCTATAACTTACTATTAGGTTGATCCTGGATCCATAATAATGTTATAGTACCTTCCACCCCCCATCAGTGTCTAAAATATATGGACGCAAATAATAAGGTCAAGATGGTGATCACGGATAAGCAACCATTTAAGGGGTTAGAAAGTTATTTTACTGACTTCCTTCTATATGATGCTGAATCTGATATTGAACCATCGGCCTAGGTCACGGACAACAGAGAAGAAGCTGATACCGAAGCCGGGCTCAATTACGACGTAGGTCTTGTATTTAATGATATTGAATCTTTTATAATCAATCTTGACGGTGATGAATCGTCAGATAAAAGTTATAACTGACAAGATTATGCAATAAATAATGATTTGGAGTACTCGCCTTATCTTGATGATGTAATACAGGGGCTGTATAATAACCCTGACATACACATACCGGTTCTATCATCTTACATGACAAAGAAGCGTGTCCAAGACTCCTTCAAAACAACTCTTGTCTTTGCCAAGACAGGGGGAAAAAGAGATAGTCTTTGGTAAAGGAGAGTTATGTCCACCATCAAATACCTTCTTGAAGAATGATAGTGATGATGAAAAACCTAGTCGCCATTTATTCAGATATAGTCCACAAGCATGGGATTACATGAAGAATTAAGGATACAACTTTGTGCTCAAGGAAGGTCTTTGTTTTGGTCGAGGTCCTTAGGTTCCACCCCGGCCTGCCTATGTACCAAAAGGAAAGTCAGACACAATTATTACGGACATAGAATAGGTCTAGGCTATACTTCTTCATCCTCTGACGTATATTGTTAGTAGGTTAATAACCAATTAGCCAATCCGAATAGGGATGGACATTCGTCAGATTCTTCAGAATGGGATTCTAATGTTAGCCTTAGGGAGATGTTCAAAGGCTTAATGTCAAACATGGCTACTGTCGGTCCTACCACAATGGAAAAAGACGATCAATTGCCAACATGGGAAGATCCTTAGATCTATCACTTGAACATCCAGTATGGTGATAGATTAGAGCAAAGAAAACTTCCTACTGAGGATTAGGTGGCTCAAATCAACATGGGCGATGAAGAAAATCCAAAGCTCATATTCATCATTAACAGCCTCCCACCAGAAGAAAAGGAGGAGTTGATTGCCCTAATCAGGGAGTACATTGATGTCTTTGCCTGGAACTACGAAGATATGCTAGGACTAGACCCGAATGTGGAAATGCACCGCCTTAATATAAAACCGAGTATCAAACCTGACAAACAATAGTAAAGATGGTTTCGTCCGCTGATTATGGAGGCGATCGAAGCTGAAGTCAAAAAGCTAATCGACTCAAGCTTCATCAGGGAGGAGCAACATCTAAAATAGGTGGCGAATATTATTTTAGTCCTCTAAAAGAATGTGAAAATCAGAATCTGCATTGACTTCAGAGATCTGAACACCTCCTACCCAAAAGATGATTTTCTTCTTCCTATCACAGATGTTATCATTGACAATACGTGTGGGTTTGAGAGAATGTCATTCATAGATGGATTCTCAGGGTACAACCAAATCAAAATGTATCTAGACGATGAAAAGCATACGTCGTTTAGAACGCCGCTTGGTATATTCTGCTATATAGTTATGCCCTTTGATTTGAAGAATGCGGGTGCTACCTATCAACGAGCCATAACGAAGATTTTTCAAGACCATCTCCGAAAAATCGTCGAATGCTATGATGATGATTTAGTCGTTAAGAGCCATTGCAAAGATGACCATATTAAAGACTTGAGAACAATATTCGATTCATGCGGAGTCATTGATTAAAGATGAACCCTACTAAGTCTTTCTAGGGAATGTCTAGTGGTAGATTACTTTGATTTGTCGTCACCACGAGGGGCATCCACATTGATCCTGATAAAATGAAGGCGATTAATGAATTACAACCTTCGAGAAATCTCAAGGAACGCAGAGGATTACAAGGGCGATTGGCTTATATCCGTCGGTTCATCTCGAATCTCTCCAGAAAGTGTCAACCGTTTTTTAAGCTCACAAAGAAGGGTGTGTCATTCATTTGGGATGGCGCTTGTCAGAAAGAATTTGAAGATATCAGAGCATACCTGTCAAATCCACCTTTTCTCATCGTACCAAAGTCAAGGAAATCATTCTTGATCTATGTCAAGGCAACAAACCACTCATTGAGTTCTCTGCTAGCACAAGATGATGACAACGGTCACGAGAAGGCGGTATATTATTTGAGTCGAATATTAGTAGGCACTGAATCTCGATATCTAATGATTGAGAAGGAATGCCTTGCCCTGGTATTTGAAATTCAGAAAATGTGACATTACTTGATTGGACAGACAATATACGTTATCTCTAACGTCAACCCAATTCGAGTGTTCATAATGCAATCGGCTTCCATGAATTTGTGGTTAGCGAGATGGACCTTGCTTCTTTCCCAATATGAGCTTCACTTCAAACAACAGAAGTCGATCAAAGGGCAGATAATTTGTTATTTTCTAGTGGTTAACCCTACAAAGGATGAAGCTAAGTTATACGAAGGTTTGCCGGATGAAACCTACAAAGTCAACACAATCTCTCATTAGCAGGTGTGACAATTATACTTCGATGGTACTTCCCGAGAAACTAATATGGCAAGTATTCCTGGATGTTCTAAAATATCTTCAGGAGTCAGAGTTGTCCTACTTTCCCTGAAGAAACATGTGATTCCCCGAGCCTAATCACTTATGGGGCCATGCTCCAATAATGTTGCTGAGTATAATGTATTTCTCTTTGGACTCAGTTTTGCTAAAGAGCTGGGGGTGGAATACCTTGAAGCTTTTGGTGATTTTCAGCTAATTGTTAACCAAGTTTGAGGGGAGTACGAAGTTAGGAACTAAGACCTGATCCCATACCACCAAGCGACTATCGAGATAGCGAACTCATTTGAGGAATTCTTCATTGAGTACATCCCGTACCTCCAGAATGCTTATGCACATGCACTAGCGGCTCTAACAGTCTCTTTGGCCCAACCTCCCGAGACAGAATAGTTAGTCACTGTGAGAACTCACCAACTCTTCATACCAGATTGCACCCTAAATATTAAAGAGGTGCATGCAACCAGGATCGAACTCGAACCTCAAAACTGGTGCTTCCCTATCATTGATTATGCCTTACACGTCATCTTTCCAGAAGACATAAAAGAAAGGGACTTTGTCTAATGAAGAGCACTAATGTACTACTATAACGTCATGACTCAAATGCTCTATCTCCGCACATATGACAGATTACTACTTCGTTGTCTTTCAACCAAGGAGGCGCAAGAAACCCTTAAGGAATGATATGACGGAACCTGTGGTACACACCAGCCTGGTCCCAAGTTATGTGATCGCCTCAGAAGAATAGTCTATTATTGGCCGACTATAGTCAGGGATGCGGTCGCGTATGCTCGATGGTACCATGCATGTCAAATACATGCTAATTACATGTGTTAACCACCAGAGCACTTACACCCGTCGGCCACATCATGGCCATTCGAGACCTAGGGAATGGATGTTGTTGGTCCTATTTTCCCTCCGTCAGCCAAAGGTGATCGTTTTATCTTGGCAATCACCAATTACTTCTCCAAGTGGGCTAAAGTAATTCTACTCAAAGAGGTAAAGATGAGCGACATCATTAAATTCATCAAACACTATATTATTTACCGATACAGTGTTCTAAGGTGAATAGTGCATGACAACAGTCCTTAATTTATCAGTGATGCCTTCATTAAATTCTGCAAAACTTTTAGAATTCAAGACGTATCGTCAACTGCCTACAATCCCACTGCAAACGGTTTAGCTAAAGCCTTCAACAAGACCATCATCAAAATCTTGATGTAGCTCGTAAGAACCAACAAGCGGGATTGGGATGATAAATTGGGTAAAGCTTTCTGGGCTTATCGCACCACAGTCTGCACACCGACCGGAACAACTCCATATTCCTTGGTGTATGGATGTGAAGCCGTCTGTCCCTTAGAAATCCAAATTTCATCCCTACAGATTGCTCTTGCAATGGGGATAACAATGGAAGAACAACATCAGAAACATCTCGAAGAATTTGAGATTTTAGATGAGAAATGCTTGGAAGCTCAACAACAAATTGAGATATACCAAGCCAAAATCTCTAGAGCCTTTGATAAAAAGGTCCGACAGCGGGTCTTTAAAGAGTGAGACTTGGTACTTGCCATTCGACGACTAATGATACTCAACTCAAAGAAGAAATGTAAGTTCCAGCCCAAATAGGAAGGACCATTTGTAGTAGAAATGATCTACTCAAATTGTACATATCGCTTGATCATCCAAGACGGCGATAAAATTATGATGTCGATCAATGAGAAGTTCCTGAAGAAGTACTACCCTTAGTGCATTCAGGATAACCTATTTGAAGCACACAATTGGAATTATTATACATATTGCACATGATATGATACCCACCAACGAGAAGTTCCTGGAGGATACTACATACGGTATTCTTAAGGATAACCCAAAATCAACTGATTATTCAAGATGAAAACCAACCATCTGAATAATTCACTCTTAATTATTACAAAAATGATTAAGACTCTCCCGCTGTGGTTACATAATCATTACGGAAATGATTACGACTCCCACTTTGGTTATTTAGTCATTATCAAAATGATTAAAACCCTCCCACTGTGACCCTTTAAGCACATTTCCATTGAGATGAGATTTAATGACTCTATTTGGTCAATCTTCCCTCAACAAAGCTACCACTGTATAATTGTCGAGTATTCGATAATTAACAAGTCTAATACCATAAAAATCTCTAACCGATCAAATCAATTAACGGTGGGTCCACAAAATCAAGTTCATTAGCCATAGAGGAAGAGAAAGATAAGAAAATACTTTCCTTCCTTCTTTTATGGCTAAACACATACATCCTCCCACTGTGTCCAAGCATTAAACACTCCTACTATTGAAATTTTGACATAGTGTCCAATACTTCAATTTGTTAATTGTTGATCCATGGAAATTAACATCCCCCATTTCATGTTAAGATCATGCAAGAAAATATCGTTGAGAACTTGACACCAGGGCTCCCACTATGTCTTTATCGACAAAGTGACTTGTACAATCAACACTCTTCCACTATTGTCTGTACTACATTCACTCCCACTTGGTCAAACCTTCCGACAGTTATGACCAAAGCTAAAATGCCCTCTCGATTCCTTCCATGAACGAGAGGTCCACTCTAATTAAGCGATCAAACCTTTAAACAGTTAGGGTCATCCCAAACTCCTACTTTGTCAAACATTTAGACAGTTAGGATCAAAACCAAAATCCCCTCTCGATTCCTTCCATGAACGAGAGATCCACTATCAAATTGGGTAATCAAACCTTCCAACAGTTTAGGGTTATCCAGATCTTTTCTAAGCTAACTCCTTGTGGTGTAACTCAAACATGATTCTCGGAGTCGAGATCCCACTCTTAGTGTCCTTTTCTAGATTCTCGGAGTGTAGATCCCACTCTAAGTATCTTTCAAAGTGAAAGATAAGAAAATACATTCTTTCCCTTTAGCACTAGAGTGAAAGATAAAAAATACCTTCTTTCTCTTTAGTGCTAACTTTTCTGGAGTGAGAGATAAGAAAATATCTTCCCTCCCTTCATCACCGAAGCGTGAGATAAGAAAATATCTTTTCCCTCTTCAGCAACGGGTTCATCTTTGCCGTAAGAGAAGACATAATTTTTAAGGCGAGAGATAAGAAAATACCTTCTCTCTTTTCAGCACCAGAATCTATGCCTTTCATGCATGTGTGACTTTATCTCGATTCCTTATTAGAGATAAGTCTGCATCTAACACATGCTATCGGGTGGTATGTTCCTGTAAAAAAATGACAAAGCCTACGTATTCAATATCGTAGCTAATGAGTATTATTATATTAATGATCTCTGAATCCATGTCATTCACGCATAGGGACTTTATCTCGATCCCTTATTAGAGATAAGTCTACATCTAACACATGCTGTCGGGTGGTATGTGTTAGACCCTAGAGGAGGGGGTGATTAGGGTCTTATACTAATCTAATCCCGATTAAAAGACAATTAAAAAATATTGATTAATTTGTTCTTGCACGAATGATATAAGATAGACACGAGCAAGAAAGATATGAATAAGCACAAATAAAAATTACGCTAAGGAAAATACAAACAAACGATATGTTTACGAGGTTTGGTCACTACGACCTACATCCTCGCTCCTCACCTCGAGGAGATCTCCACTATCACAATCCGGTTTGGAAGCCGGAACTTCTACACACTCGTTTACGAGCTTACCGAAAACTCTCACACAACAAATACTATGGAATCATACTTTACACACTAAGTGTAGGAATCTAGCCCGTGTCCTCCACCTCAAGTGCTCGGATGCAACCTCTCCCTAGGTTCGTCAACCGACGCCACTCCTATTGGATTTGACCCCGTCTCTCGCCTCACACTTCTCTCGGTGTACAAGTGTATTGTAAGTGATACTCACAAATAAAGATTAAATACAATGGTTTGTTCTCAACAACAAATGAGAACGCAAATGAAGCTCACACTCACTAAATCACACCTCAGAACCCACACTATATAGTATGAAGATATTAAGCTTAATATTGTGTGTGTGATAACAGTGAATGAAAAAAATATGTAACTCAATAAATATAGCTAAGATATGAAAATAAAATTATAAGCTATATGAAAGGATGAGTTAAGAAAAATTCTCAATAAACAATAAGAACAGTAGAGGATGACGAGGATAGGATCCTCAGTTGAATCAAAAAGCCCTTCTTGTAGTAGCAGACTTCTTTTAAAACAGATGATCAAAAACAGCTTAAACAACTCTTTAAACACACTTAAGATTTTTGTTAAAACTTCACTGTAAAACAAAAGTTGGTTATTTGAAAGAGAGCAGCAATGGGGTATTTATACCCACTCAAAATATCAGCCAAAATAAACTTGAAAAGACCAAAACAGCCACAGAAAATTAAATTAGAAAATTGTTAGACTCTAAGGTCGCTATGAAAGAACCCTAGAAGGGGAGGGGGGGGTGAATAGGGTTTATGTTAATCTAATCCGATTTAAATGCCAATTAAAACTTACTAATAAATATCCTAGCAAGTAACAAGATAACTATGCAAGTATATGAAACAAGCACAAGGGGAAACAAGTTAAACTAGATAGTGGATAAAATAAACAATAAGCAATTGACAAAGGCAATATGAAAAATAAGAACGAATATAAAAGTGCGCCAATGCAATCACAAACAAACCAATATGTTCACGAGGTTCGGTCCCAACGACCTACGTCCCCGCTCCTCACCTCGAGGAGATCTCCACTATCACGACACACCTGGTTTGGAAGCCGGAAATTCTCTACACACTCGGTTATCAAGTCAACCGACAACTCTCACAAATCCTCACAATATACATACACAAGCTACAACCTCAAGTGTTGGTCCTCACGTATCGCCTCCCTCAAGTGCTCGGAATTATCACCTCTCACTAGGCCACCGACGCCACTCCTCTCGGTATCGACTACGTCACAACAAATGATTTGTTCTCTAATGTAGATGAGAACAAATGAAAGCTCACACTCTTAGTTACAAACCCACAACCCCAAATTATACTATAAATGTAAATACAATAAGCTCAATGGTTGTGTGTGAACAAAGAGATATAAATCAAAAATAAACTCAATGTAATTCTAGCTTAATAACAATGATAATCAAATATATAAAAGAGCTAAAAATAGAGTTTAGGAAACTTCTCAATAGATGACAAGAGATGAAGGGAGAATAGTTGATTGCTCAAACTCCAATAGATGATCTCCTTAAGCTCTTGTAGAATTGAATTCAAAAACACCCTCAAAACATTAAAATAAACAAAAAACAGAACTAGCCATTACTATGCAATGGTAACCTGCGCGGTCGACCGCAGAGCCTCGTCCTGTCGACCGCACTATTCACAGCAACAAAAAAAGCTTTCTGGACATTTCACGGTCGACCGCGGTGACACTCGCGGTCGACCGTGGTACTATAGCACTGCGTATCCAATTTTGTAAAATAAATTAAAAATAGTAAATCAACTCCAAAAATTATAAAATTTTGAGGGAATGTTCTAGACATGAACAATAACATGTTAGAGAAGGAATTTATGAAAAAGAATTTCCCAGTTGAGAGAAATAAAATATTTTAACATAGATATATAGTTTCTGAAAATCTGCTGATATACACGATTTTGTAAAATCAATTGGACACAGTAAAACAACTCCAAAAATGGTAAAAATTTGAGGAAAGTTTCTAAACATGTAGATAAACATGTTAGAGAAATAATTTCTTAAATATCACTTCCCATTTGTGAAAACTCATCTGTTTTGTAAAAAACATGCACGAACATGCACGAACGTTAACTTGTTAAAACTTGATTTTTAGAAAACGAATTCAAACAACTTTGAAACACTTTCAAACGTTCTTATAGACTTTATAAAAGATATATATCATTGTTGTTAAGTCCATAAACAAAGAAAATAATATTTTCACAAAATACAATAGAATATGAAACAAGTTAATGTGATATTTGTTTCATATTT
Source organism: Asparagus officinalis (assembly GCF_001876935.1). NCBI lineage: Eukaryota > Viridiplantae > Streptophyta > Magnoliopsida > Asparagales > Asparagaceae > Asparagus > Asparagus officinalis. The sequence continues at coordinate 45,617,795 of NC_033794.1, read as the reverse complement.
ATAAAACTAAATCAAAACGACTTTACCATATGAAACCAAACATGTATATATATATATAAATATATATTTGTTTCATATTTAAACTTGAAAGCCAATTTTCCAAAAACTTGTGTGTGTATATATATATAACTATATATATACAAACCAAATGCGTGTGTGTGTATATGATTGAGCTTAAAGTACCAACACACATATTATAAACCTAAACTAATGTTACCCAAGCTTGATCTTGATCTTCAATGTAGCTCAACTTGGTAAACTTGGATGAAGCTTGTAATTGAAATGAATATACAAAGTATAATATATCATGCATATAAACAAGAAAGGTTATACTCACAATATTTCTCCCCCTTTGACAACATCAAAAAGGGGAAAACAAAAGAATGTAGAGAGCGAAAGCTCCCCCTACCAATAAGCAAGAGTGAGTATAAAACAAGTATAGGGATAGCTCCCCCTATCAAAAAGCCATATAGAATATATGAAATGAAAGCTAAGGCAAAAACATGTGAGTAAGCATAAATGAAAGATATGCTAAACATAATTCACATACAAACTAGACAAAGAGAACACATGTCATTACGAAATAATGTCTCATTACTCAAACATAAAAACCATGTATAAAAATAGATTTATGAAATCAAAAGAGGAAGAACATGAGAATCATGCAAAAAGTTTTCGAATGAAAACAACTCAACCAAATAAAGTCATAAATCAAGATTTAAGTCCAAAAGTGATGTTTGATCAATAAAGAAAACTTTCTTTGTATAACTTGATCAAACCACTCACAGAATACATTATAAGTCACGAATAGATGATCCATGAGCACAAACATATAAATATCATCATATAAGTAAAATATAATGAATTCAAAGCAATAAATCAAAACAAAATCTTTGATAAAAGAATTTCAAGAGAGGCAACAATATATCAAGCTCTTAAGCTTGTTCCAACCCATATAATCTTTCTAGCATCCGGTAAACATGTTTTAGGAATAAACACCCAATAAACCCGGAGGGTTATATAAACACAAACCTCTCATGAAAATTAAAACTCATAGTCATGAAAACAAAAGATTTTGATCAAAGAAAAATTGTTTTCATATTTAAAAATTTTCAAAGCATGTTTTAAAAACCAAGAAAAAAAATAAAAACACTAAGTTCTTGGTTAAGAAAAAAATCATTTTGGCACCCAAGAATTTTTGGTGCCTAATTGGTTAGGGACATGACCCCTATTATTCAAGCTCAAAGCCCTAGGGTTATGAATCCGTTTGGGCGCATATGGTGCACGAACACGGTCAAAACAATATTCATTCAAATGACCCTTTCGATTGCAATTCGTGCAATAAAAAGAGTGAAAAGATTTGTGTTGACCAAGTGAGTGTGCATGAAAATCATTTACAAATAAAGATTGTTTTTTAAATTCATTTTGCAAATGGAAAACCTCATTAAACAAAGGTGGTCTTTTTGGAACATTTTGCAAAATAGGAGCTTTTTGCACATCAAAATAAAATTTAGCAAGATGTCCAAACCTACCACAAACATTACATTTAAAAACATATGGTCTACTAGAGGTATTTTTTTAAATCAAAACAATATTCGGCCAAATGACCAAAACGACCACAAAGAACACATTTATACACATTAGCATGCTTATGATGATCATGATGAGTATGAGCATGTGAATGTGAATGTGTACATGATGATGAAGCTACATGAGATGCACAAGGAGCATTGGCATTCTTAATTTTGTGTGCATCAAAGCAAAATCTAGCAAGATGGCCTTTACGGCCGCAATTTGTGCATTTGTAGACATTGCTATACATGTGTGCATGATGAATAGGATGTTTAGATGTTTTATCATGAGACTTAGCACACATGTTCATAAGCTTATCATGATTAACAATACATGTTTTAAGGGTTGAATCTAAAGATGATATGTGATCCTTAACATGATTCAACTCATCATTATGCATACAAGTATTGTTATTAGAAGTAGAACATAAATAGTCATTTATGAAAGAAGCAGTATCATTTTGTATATTCTCTACTTCTAACATGGCATTATTTTTATCATGAGATAAGCTAGTAATGGATGAGGTTAATTTTTTATTTTCCAAATTTAACATATCATTGTTTTCTTTAAGCATAGTATTTTCTTTTGCAATGACATCAAATTTGGACACTAGCAACTCATGATCGGATTTCAAATTAACATGCTTGTTTTTAAATCAATAAAATTATTTTGCAATTTCTTGTAGGCATGCGCTAATCTATCATATGCACAAGCGAGTTCATTAATAGATAGATCATCATCGGAATCGGACTCGCTTACCACACTAGGGCTATCGCCTAATGGCCGTGTGCATAATGGTGATACTCCAATAGAACTTGAAGAGGAATCCTCCAAAAGCTTGTCGGATTGCCTCCAAGTTCCCTTGATGCGCTTTGATGAATTTCCACAATGTATAAGCGCTACCAAAAGAATCACGCTTGTTAGACATTGAAAAATCAAATACATTTAATAAAAATTCTAACACGAGCTTGTTCATAGTAAACATCTTTTTATCATGTTTGCTCCACTTGGATTTCTCCAACGTAGGCACAATATAACCACTATCAATAACTTCCCACAAATCAATATTTTTAGACCTAACAAATAACTTAAATCTAAAACACCATTAAGCATAGGGAAAAGCATTGAATTTTGGAGCAACACTAGGATCATAGCCTAAACAACATGCATCATTCATATTCATGATTTGTAAAAATATACAAGCAAGATACAAATACAATCAAAACAAGATTAGCACAAAAAAAATAACTTGGATCTTTAACTCAAGGCGATTAGACTTTAAATCAAAGAGCATCAAGCTCTGATATCAATTGCTAGACCCTAAGGTCGCTATGAAAGAACCCTAGACGGGGGTGAATAGGGTTTATGCTAATCTAATCCGATTTAAATGCTAATTAAAACTTACTAATAAATATCCTAGCAAGTAACAAGATAACTATGCAAGGATATGAAACAAGCACAAGGGGAAACAAGTTAAACTAGATAGTGGATAAAATAAACAATAAGCAATTGACAAAGGCAATATGAAAAATAAGAACGAATATAAAAGTGCGTCAATGCAATCACAAACAAACCAATATGTTCACGAGGTTCGGTCCCCACGACCTACGTCCCCGCTCCTCACCTCGAGAAGATCTCCACTATTACGACACACCTGGTTTGGAAGCCGGAAATTCTCTACACACTCGGTTATCAAGTCAACCGACAACTCTCACAAATCCTCACAATATACATACACAAGCTACAACCTCAAGTGTTGGTCCTCACGTATCGCCTCCCTCAAGTGCTCGGAATTATCACCTCTCACTAGGCCACCGACGCCACTCCTCTCGGTATCGACTACGTCCTCACCACACACTCCTCTCGGTGTACAAGTGTATTACAAAGTGATCTACACAACTAGGGCTCACAACAAATGATTTGTTCTCTAATGTAGATGAGAACAAATGAAAGCTCACACTCTTAGTTACAAACCCACAACCCCAAATTATACTATAAATGTAAATACAATAAGCTCAATGGTTGTGTGTGAACAAAGAGATATAAATCAAAAATAAACTCAATGTAATTCTAGCTTAATAACAATGATAATCAAATATATAAAAGAGCTAAAAATAGAGTTTAGGAAACTTCTCAATAGATGACAAGAGATGAAGGGAGAATAGTTGATTGCTCAAACTCCAATAGATGATCTCCTTAAGCTCTTGTAGAATTGAATTCAAAAACACCCTCAAAACATTAAAATAAACAAAAAACAGAACTAGCCATTACTATGCAATGGTAACCTGCGCGGTCGACCGCAGAGCCTCGTCCTGTCGACCGCACTATTCACAGCAACAAAAAAAGCTTTCTGGACATTTCACGGTCGACCGCGGTGACACTCGCGGTCGACCGCGGTACTATAGCACTGCGTATCCAATTTTGTAAAATAAATTAAAAATAGTAAATCAACTCCAAAAATTATAAAATTTTGAGGGAATGTTCTAGACATGAACAATAACATGTTAGAGAAGGAATTTATGAAAAAGAATTTCCCAGTTGAGAGAAATAAAATATTTTAACATAGATATATAGTTTCTGAAAATCTGCTGATATACACGATTTTGTAAAATCAATTGGACACAGTAAAACAACTCCAAAAATGGTAAAAATTTGAGGAAAGTTTCTAAACATGTAGATAAACATGTTAGAGAAATAATTTCTTAAATATCACTTCCCATTTATGAAAACTCATCTGTTTTGTAAAAAACATGCACGAACATGCACGAACGTTAACTTGTTAAAACTTGATTTTTAGAAAACGAATTCAAACAACTTTGAAACACTTTCAAACGTTCTTATAGACTTTATAAAAGATATATATCATTGTTGTTAAGTCCATAAACAAAGAAAATAATATTTTCACAAAATACAATAGAATATGAAACAAGTTAATGTGATATTTGTTTCATATCTATAAAACTAAATCAAAACAACTTTACCATATGAAACCAAACATGTATATATATATATAAATATATATTTGTTTCATATTTAAACTTGAAAGCCAATTTTCCAAAAACTTGTGTGTGTATATATATATAACTATATATATACAAACCAAATGCGTGTGTGTGTATATGATTGAGCTTAAAGTACCAACACACATATTATAAACCTAAACTAATGTTACCCAAGCTTGATCTTGATCTTCAATGTAGCTCAACTTGGTAAACTTGGATGAAGCTTGTAATTGGATCTTTAACTTGAATTGTATAGGCTTCAACCACAATTCCGCCAACCTCCATTGAATATGATCGTGAATGCTTGATTCCATCCATCCTCCAACTTGTTGTTTGTCTACAATAAATATAAAACCATAAACACTAGACAAACAATATTAGCTGTAAATTATTTGTTAATCATCATCAAAACAAGAAGGCCAACAATCTCTCCCTTTTTGATAATGACAAACAATTTACACAAAGGATATATGAATGAAAGGAAATGAATATAGAAAGTATAATATATCATGCATATAAACAAGAAAGGTTATACTCACAATATTTCTCCCCCTTTGACAACATCAAAAAGGGGAAAACAAAAGAATGTAGAGAGCGAAAGCTCCCCCTACCAATAAGCAAGAGTGAGTATAAAACAAGTATAGGGATAGCTCCCCCTATCAAAAAGCCATATAGAATATATGAAATGAAAGCTAAGGCAAAAACATGTGAGTAAGCATAAATGAAAGATATGCTAAACATAATTCACATACAAACTAGACAAAGAGAACACATGTCATTACGAAATAATGTCTCATTACTCAAACATAAAAACCATGTATAAAAATAGATTTATGAAATCAAAAGAGGAAGAACATGAGAATCATGCAAAAAGTTTTCGAATGAAAACAACTCAACCAAATAAAGTCATAAATCAAGATTTAAGTCCAAAAGTGATGTTTGATCAATAAAGAAAACTTTCTTTGTATAACTTGATCAAACCACTCATAGAATACATTATAAGACACGAATAGATGATCCATAGAAAAAGAAAATTAAAACACTAAAATTCTTGGTTTAAAATCAAATTTATTTTGGTACCCAAGAACTCTTGGTACCAAAAGATTTAGGGACATGACCCCTATCATTCAAGCTCAAAGCCCTAGGGTTATGAACCCATTTGGGCGCATATGGTGCACTAGCACGGTCAAAACAAAAATTATACACATGACCTTTCCGATTGCAATAGGTGCAATGAAGAGGGTTAAATGATTTGTATTGACCAAGTGGGCGTGCACAAGAATCATTTGCAAATAAAGATTTTTCTTTTAAATTATTTTGCAAATGAGAAACATCATCAAACAAAGGTGGTTTACTTGAGAAATTTGGCAAGTTTGAACATTTTTTCAAATCATAGCAAAACTTCGCCAAATGGCCAAATCTACCACAAACATCACATTTAAAAACATGTGGTCTACTAGAAATATTTGGTAAACTAGATTTTCTTTTTAAATCAAAACAATATTCGGCCAAATGACCAAAACCACCACAAAGAACACATTTATACACATTAGCATGCTTATGATGATCATGATGAGTATGAGCATATGAATGTGAATGTGTACATGATGATGAAGCTACATGAGATGCACAAGGAGCATTGGCATTCTTAATTATGTGTGCATCAAAGCAAAATCTAGCAAGATGACCTTTACGACCGCAATTTGTGCATTTGTAGACATTGCTATACATGTGTGCATGATGAATAGGATGTTTAGATGTTTTATCATGAGACTTAGCACACATGTTCATAAGCTTATCATGATTAACAATACATGTTTTAAGGGTTGAATCTAAAGATGATATGTGATCCTTAACATGATTCAACTCATCATTATGCATACAAGTATTGTTATTAGAAGTAGAACATAAATAATCATTTTTGAAAGAAATAGTATCATTTTATATGTTCTCTACTTCTAACATGGCATTATTTTTAGCATGAGATAAGCTAGTGATGGATGAGGTTAATTTTTTATTTTCCAAATTTAACATATCATTGTTTTCTTTAAGCATAGTATTTTCTTTTGCAATGACATCAAATTTGGACACTAGCAACTCATGATCGGATTTCAAATTAACATGCTTGCTTTTCAAATCTATAAAATTATTATGCAACTTAGTTAGATAGATCATCATCGGAATCGGACTCGCTTACCACACTAGGGCTATCGCCTAATGGCCGTGTGCATAATGGTGATACTCCAATAGAACTTGAAGAGGAATCCTCCAAAAGTTTGTTGGATTGCCTCCAAGTTCCCTTGATGCGCTTTGACGAATTTCCACAATGTATAAGCGCTACCAAAAGAATCACGCTTGTTAGACATTAAAAAATCAAATACATTTAATAAAAATTCTAACACGAGCTTTTTCATAGTAAACATCTTTTTATCATGTTTGCTCCACTTGGATTTCTCCAACGTGGGCACAATATAACCACTATCAATAACTTCCCACAAATCAATATTTTTAGACCTAACAAATAACTTAAATCTAAAACACCATTAAGCATAGGGAAAAGCATTGAATTTTGGAGCAACACTAGGATCATAGCCTAAACAACATGCATCATTCATATTCATGATTTGTAAAAATATACAAGCAAGATACAAATGCAATCAAAACAAGATTAGCACAAAAAAAATAACTTGGATATTTAACTCAAGGCGATTAGACTTTAAATCAAAGAGCATCAAGCTCTGATATCAATTGTTAGACCCTAAGGTCGCTATGAAAGAACCCTAGACGGGGGTGAATAGGGTTTATGCTAATCTAATCCGATTTAAATGCCAATTAAAACTTACTAATAAATATCCTAATTAAAACTTACTAATAAATATCCTAGCAAGTAACAAGATAACTATGCAAGGATATGAAACAAGCACAAGGGGAAACAAGTTAAACTAGATAGTATGCAAGGATATGAAACAAGCACAAGGGGAAACAAGTTAAACTAGATAGTGGATAAAATAAACAATGAGAAATTGACAAAGGCAATACGAAAAATAAGTACGAATATAAAAGTGCGCCAATGCAATCACAAACAAAACAATATGTTCACGAGGTTCGGTCACCACGACCTACGTCCCCATTCCTCACCTCGAGGAGATCTCCACTATCACGACACACCCGGTTTGGAAGCCGGAACTTCTCTACACACTCGGTTATCAAGTCAACCGACAACTCTCACAAATCCTCACAATGTACATACACAAGCTACAACCTCAAGTGTTGGTCCTCACGTATTGCCTTCCTCAAGTGTTCGGAATTATCACCTCTCACTAGGCCACCGACGCCACTCCTCTCGATATCGACTACGTCCTCACCACACACTCCTCTCGGTGTAGAAGTGTATTACAAAGTAATCTACATAATTAGGGCTCACAACAAATGATTTGTTCTCTAATATAGATGAGAAACTCTTAGTCACAAACCCACAACCCCAAATTATACTATGAATGTAAATACAATAAGCTCAATGGTTGTGTGTGAACAAAGAGATATAAATCAAAACTAAACTCAATGTAATTCTAGCTTAATAACAATGATAATCAAATACATAAAAGAGCTAGAAATAGAGTTTAGGAAACTTCGCAATAGATGACAAGAGATGAAGGAAGAATAATTGATTGCTCAAACTCTAATAGATGATCTCCTTAAGCTCTTGTGGAATTGAATTCACAAAATCAAACACCCAATTGCTTAAAAGCTTCTTAAACAAACTTAAACCAAACTTAAACCCTTGTTTAAAACTATTTAAACTTGTTTAAAATATTTCTTAAGTTTCCTTAGAAGTATGAGGGCATGGGGTATATATAGGCTCATGAAACAAGCCCAAAAACCAAGAAAAACACCACCAAAACATTAAAATAAACATAAAAAAGAACTAGTCGTTACTGTGCAACGGTAACCTGCGCGGTCGACCGCAGAGCCTCGTACGGTCGACCGCACTATTCACAGCAACAAAAAAAGCTTCTGGACATTTCACGGTCGACTGCGGTGACACTCGCGGTCGACTGCGGTACTGTAGTACTATGTATCCAGCTTTGTAAAATCAATTAAAAATAGTAAATCAATTCTAAAAATTATAAAATTTTGAGGGAATGTTCTAGACATGTATAATAACATGTTAGAGAAAGAATATTTGAAAAAGAATTTTTCAGTTGAGAGAAATAAATGTTTGAACATAGATATATAGTTTCTAAAAATCTGCTGATATACACGATTTTGTAAAATCAATTGGGCACAGTAAAACAACTCCAAAAATGGTAAAAATTTGAGGAAAGTTTCTAAACATGTACATAAACATGTTAGAGAAATAATTTCTTAAATATCACTTCCCATTTGTGAAAACTCATCTGTTTTGTAAAAAACATGTACGAACATGCACGAACGTTAACTTGTTAAAACTTTATTTTTACAAAACGAATTCAAACAACTTTGAAACACTTTCAAACATTATTATAGACTTAATAAAAGATGTATATCATTGTTGTTAAGTCCAAAAACTAAGAAAACAATATTTTCACAAAATACAATGGAATATGAAATAAGTGAATATGATATTTGTTTCATATCTATAAAACTAAATCAAAACAACTTTACCATATGAAACCAAACATGTATATATATAAATATATATTTGTTTCATATTTAAACTTGAAAGCCAATTTTCCAAAAACTTGTGTGTATATATACAAACCAAATGCGTGTGTGTATATATGATTGAGCTTAAAGTACCAACACACATAATATAAACCTAAACTAATGTTACCCAAGCTTGATCTTGATCTTTAATGTAGCTCAACTTGGTAAACTTGGATGAAGCTTGTAATTGGATCTTTAAATTGAATTGTATAGGCTTCAGCCACAATTCCGCCAACCTCCATTGGATATGATCGTGAAAGCTTGATTTCATCCATTCTCCAACTTGTTATTTGTCTACAATAAATAGAAAACTACAAACACTAGACAAACAACATTAGCTATAAATTGTTTGTTAATCATCATCAAAACAAGAAGGCCAACAAAAATAGTTATTGGAAAGCAATTATGAGATCGGCGCTCGACCGTGAAAATCTCGCGGTCGACCGCGAGGCACAAAAAATATGAGCATAGGAATTAGAAGTTGGGGCAATGATGAGATCGGCGGTCGACCGTGGAAATCTCGCAGTCGACCGCGAGCACATAAGAGCCATACTAAGAAAAATTTCTGCTGGCGGTCGACCGTGGCGGTCGACCGCAAACTGATACATGGTATATGACAGGTTTTTGGGCTGATTTTGAAAATACGTTAAACATATCAAATCAATTCTAAAAATAGTAAAGCTTTGGGGAAAGTTTGTAAATGATGAAATAAACATGTTTCAAAAGGAATTTTTGGAAAATCAATTTTCTTTTGTGAAAACTCTCTGTTTTTGAAAAATGTTCAGAAAACCTGTATTTTCGTGAACATAAAAATTGAGATATGATTTGTTAAAATGTATATATGTAACATGTATATATTATATATATATAAATAAGTGTGAATGAGCTGTAAACATGAAATACAAACTATTGTAATAAAGTTTGTTGAAAAATCGTTTATATGATAGAAAACATCAAACTGTGTTAAGTGTACATATATTAAGCTTACATATAAACATACGTGTTGGACCCTAGAGGGGGGGAGGGGTGGTTAGGGTCTTATGCTAATCAAATCCGATTTTATACCAATTAAAACTAATTAACAAATATATTCTTGCAAGATAGATATACAAAGAGTTAAATTTTATACCAATTAAAACTAATTAACAAATATATTCTTGCAAGATAGATATACAAAGAGTTAAGTGCAAGAATATGCAATATACACAAGGTGATATATCCTAGCAAAGAGGTATACTATATGATATATGCAAGGATATACAAATACAAGGGTAACATAAACAAATGATATAGTGGATGAAATAAACAATGAAAGAAAGGCTATAAAGATGAACAAATATAAGTGTGCTAATCCAAACTCAAACAAGCAATATGATCACGGAGTTTGGACCTTCCGTCCTACGTCTCCGCTCCCCACTCCCAGGGAGAAATCCACTATCATGACCGGGTTTTCTACGCTCACCCAAATAACGTTTACAACCACACTATGTCGGTTTTCAACGATCACCGATCAACGTATACACTCACTCACAATGTCGGTTTTCAACGTTCACCAATCAACGTCCACTCCTCACACTCAGTTTTCTAGTTCACCGAAAACTTCACAACAACACACTTGGTTTTCTAGCTCACCGAAAACCTTACAATATTCTCAATGTAACAATAAATAGTTTGTTCTCTCATACAAGGCGAGAACTCAATTAAGCACAACTCAATGTTATAATCTTTCACAACCCTAATATACTATGTATGTAAATACAAAAAGCTCAATGTGGTTGTGTGTAACAAAGAGGTAAATCAAATCTAAACTCAATAAAAAACTAGCTTTAATAAAATAATAATCAAATAAATATGTAAATGTAAAGCTAGATAAGAGCTTAGAAATGCTTCTCTGAAAAACAAGATGGAGAGATGGATTAAGATGAAGCTCAATCAATGTAGATGATCTCCTCCACTTGTGTAAAACTTCTTCCCAAACAAAAACTCTTTTAAACAAACACTAAAAAAACTTAAACCCTTGTTTAAAACTTGTTTAAAAACATCTTGGATGATGAAAATAGTTATAGCAAAGGGGTATATATAGGGTAGAAGAAAACAACTCAAAAAATCTCAAAAACCCACTAAAAAACCAAAAACAGAAGTTACCATTAAAGTTCAACAGTCGGATGCTACAGTAACAGTTGTCGACCGTGAAGTTCATCAAAGCTGAGAGAACGTGCAGAGAATTTGACGGTCGACCGCACTGTAGCGCGGTCGACCGTGGGTACTATAGCAATACATATCCAGCTTTGTAAAATCAAATAAAAATAGTAAATCAACTCCAAAAATTATGAAATTTTGAGGGAAGGTTATAAACATGTAGAAGAACATCTTAGAGAAAGAATTTATGAAAACTCTTTTCTCATTTGAGAGAAATAAATGTTTGAACACAGATATATAGTATCTGAAAATCTGCTGACATACACGATTTTGTAAAATCAATTGGGCATAGTAAATCAACTCCAAAAATGGTAAAATTTTGAAAGAAGTTTCTAAACATGTAGATAAATATTTCAAAGAAATAATTTCTTAAATATCACTTCCCATTTGTGAAATCTCATCTGTTTTGTAAAAACATGCACGAACGAAAAACATGATTTTGTAAATTCAATTAAACATAACAAATCAAATTCAAACTTGATGAAACTTTGGGAAATGTTTGCAAATGTGATTTCGAACATGTTACAAAAAATAATTTTCCAATTTGCATTTCCCAACTGTGGAATCTCATTATTTTACAAAATCACATAAGTATGGACTTGTAAAAGCTTGATCTTGACAAAATGAGTTTAAACAAAGTTTTGAAAACTTTCCAATAGATTTATAAACTTGATAAAAGATATAAAATAATGTCGTTAAGCCTATAATCTAAAATGATGATACACCAAACCAAACATGTGTATGTGATATTGAGCTTGAAGTATTAACACACATAATATAAGCCCTAAACTAATTTACCCAAGCTTGATTGGTCTTCAATATGCTTGACTTGGTAATCTCACGGATGAAGCTTGAACTTGATCTTTAACTTTGAATTGCAAGGCTTCACTCCAATATTCCGCCAACCTCCATTGGATATGATCGTTAAAGCTCTATTCCATCCATCCTCCAACACGTTGTTTGCCTAGAATAAATACGAAAACACAAACACTAGACAAACAACATTAGATATAAATTGTTTGCTAATTAAATCACCATCAAAATAAGAAGGCCAACAATACGATATATGTAGGCAAACTAAACTTATACCTAGGTGAAAGCACACACATGAACTTCAATCTTTAACGTTTGATTTGTCGTGTGTTGAATTACCTGTAAAGAGAAAAACAAAACAACAAAAACTAGAGAATAGGTTAGCGATAAATTATTTTACAAATCATCATCAAAACTATAGGACTAACAATCTCCCTCTTTTTGATGATGGTAAACAATTTATTTAATAATATGAAATACATATGATAAACCACATATAACATGAATAAACTATATTAACATGAATTCAAAAACCATATATTAAACCACATATCATAATATTCCATCAATATGAATTAAACATTATACTGAACATCAATATATAGATTTTCTCCCCTTTTGACAACATCAAAAAGGAAAAAATATAAATAGGAGCAACGCTCCCCCTGCATTCAAGCACAGATAATAACCAAGTGTATGGACACAAAAGCTCCCCCTGTCAATTTGCATAAATGACATATAAAGATCATATATAGGAGCTAAATAATCATAATCATAATCATTCATACACATCCATAAACATTTAAAATTTAAAGTCCAAACCAAGCATAAAGCATCATTAGCAACATGTTTTCACAAAACCACATATTTGTTTTCACAAAACAAGACATAAAATATTGTTTTCACCATACATTGTTCATGATAAACTAACATAACCATAATAAACCAAATTAGTCCCACAAAACTATATTGTTTACCACATAAACCATACATAATTTGTTCCATAATAACACATAGTTTTCCACACAAACCATAGAGTTATTACAACTCAAAATAAAACATAAGTATCAAGTTTTCTTTCACCAAAACATAAACATCACCATAAGCATAAAATCCAATAAATAAGAACCAATCTCCACCATCATCAGAAGCATGGCCAGAGCCAGATCCCGAACCAGAGCCAGAATTAGATCCTCCTTTAGAACCCTCACCTGAATCAGAGTCAGAGCTGGAAGAGGGATCTGGAATCCTAAGAGACTGACGTTGATAAGATAGAATAGTCCTAACGTCCTTCTGAATAGATGAGACCTGAGTTTCAAGACGATCCAATCGGGCACAGATATCAGAAGTGGAGGAGGTGGAAGCTCTAGACCGAGAACGGGAAGATGATGGCTTAGCAGGATCAGATAAGGAGTCAGAAAGTTGCTTACGAGAGAGAGAGACTCTATCAAAGTATTCCTTACCCGGATCAACTTTGGGTTCATTGGTTAGAGCAACACCGAAGTGTTGAAGAATGAGGGTGATGAAGCTGCCAAAAGGAAGAAATTTGTAATGCTTGCAGGCTATGTTCTTAAGAAAAATATTTGCCCAATTCACTTTTATTTTGGCAAAAATGGCATAAACAGCATTGACCTTATTAGGGACAAAATGATCAAAGCTACCGGTTTTGGGAATGAGATTATGAGCAACAATACGAGCTATGATTTTAGCAGTGGGATTGAGTGATTTGTTGTTCATAGGATAGGTGCAACCGGGCTTAAACAAGATATCGTTCACAGCCTAATCAGTGTGATCAATAGACATAAGCTCAACGTCACTTGTTGGAATCTTAAGGATTCCCGCAAGTTTGTCGGTAGAAAATGAGATTTGAATATTCTTAACAGATGTGGTGATGGTTTGAATACCATCGGCAGAAGAGGTGACAAACAGATTTGCATAAAATAAATAGACAAGGAATGGGTAATAAGGAACTTTACGTTCCACGTCTAGCAGTTTATGCGAACCAACAGCATACAGAATATCATGAATATCATACATGACTAGTTCCTCATATTTGATATATCGAGTAGGCAAGATTTTTAGTTTACACAGTTCCCTATATTTCTTAATAAGGGGTTTGAACATAAGATAATCCTCATAGTGGGAGGCAATGGAAGATGAGGAACCAGACTCGAGCTTAGATCTTTTCTTAGGAGGCATTGTGACAGATATGATCAATTAGGGTTTAAATGAAATTAGACAGAAATTTAAAACCCTAGAAATGAAAATAGAGCACAATAAGTACAAATGAACAAACCCTAAACCAAAAGAGCACAAGAGTGAGATGAGAGATTACCCAGCAAATTTCCAACACGAAAATTAATGAAAGGATGGTCGCGGTCGACCGAAGATGAGCTGCGGGTGACCGAGGGAAGAACTACCATATTTGGGGAAAAAAATTTCGAATGAGGAAGAAGAAGAGGGTCGGATCATAAGAGGAGAGAAAGGAATGGCTTGGATCTGAGCAGAAATGAGATCAACGGTGGAGATAGAATCGGGTTATGAACAGTATCCAAAAAATAACCGAAACCCAAAGTCAAAACAAAATCGACACAGAAAAAATTCTTGCGGTCGATCGCGACAGTCGGCTGTAACAACTTCCAGAAACTTTGACGGTCGACCGTGAGAAAAATAAAAGCATAGGTAATTTTAAAAACTAGATTTTTAGAAATATGCAATTTGGACTTAAATAAAAATTTGTTTTATGTTTATTATTTATATATAAGAATATATAAGAAGTTCTTAGCTATTTAAATCATGAAATTATTTTATTTTAGCTTAATAAAAACTAAATCATCATTAAAATTCAAAAACAACTATAAAACAAAAAAAATCACAACGATAGTTTCAAAACTCATTTTTGTACCCAAATCATTTTGGTACCACTAAAAATTAGGACATGATCCCGATCATGTAAATCCAAGGCCCTAGGGTTATGAACCCTTTTGGGCGTATTTTGTGCACCGATACGATCAAAAAAAAATCATAAACATGACCCATACGATTGCAACTTGTGCAATGTAGAGGTTTGAATGGTTTGTGTTGACCAAAAAGAAATGCACGTGGTTCATTTGCAAAAATAGATTTTTCTTTGTAATTATTTTGCAAACGAGAATTTCTTTTCAAATCGAAACAAAACATGGCCAAATAACCAAAATGATCATAATAATCACATTTATACACATGAGTATGTTTATGATTTACACTATGTGTGTGTACATGTGTATGAGATGAAGAAGCTTGATGGATGAGTATGTTTATGATTTACACTATGTGTGTGTACATGTGTATGAGATGAAGAAGCTTGATGGGATGTGTTGGGAACATGGTTGATGTTACAATATCTCTTGTATTTTGATGATAACAAATCATTGTTTATCTAACATATTTTACTGCAGATTCAAGATATACATCTCAAAGCAACAATCAAGTTATTAAGGCTATTTCAAAGACAAGATTTCAAAGATCAAAAGATGAAGTTCAAAAGATGTAATTCTGTCAATTCTGTCTTTTCTTTTAGAAACTTTGTACAAGCCTTGATCACACACACAACTCACTAATCACTTAGAAAATCATAGAAAATATTCTAAGTATAATCCTAAGTCTAATCAACGAATGAATAACATTTTAAACTATTGAAAATATGTATAACATAGTTTCTGGCCGACCAAAGAAATGTCTGGTCAACCAGATATAACAACCAGAAACAGAAATTCAGAAAAATCTCTGTCTGGTCGACCAGATATGGACCTGGTCGACCAGAGGCTTCAGTATCAGCCTTTCTGGTCGACCAGGCCTCAATCTGGTCGACCAGACAGTCTTTCTAACTGACATTTTTTCAAAATAACATGAACGTTTTATGAACGTTTTGGCAGTTATTTTTGAAATATTTTGAACTAAATTTGTGCCTATAAATAGGTGTTAAGTTCTGAAATTAAATAATAAGATTCTTTTCCATAAACTTGAGTTTTTCTTGAGTTCTTAACTCCATTTTTGAAGAGAAAAACTGAGTGTTATTTTCAGTTTTGTTCTTGATTAAAACTCCATTACTCTAGAACAAAAACCATTCCTATAGCCTATTGTAAGTCACTCACATCTACACATCAAGGCTTATAGGAAGAGAAAGAGTTGTACCATTTTGTTTCAGTTTGATAATCTCTTGAAAGAAGAGATTGTTGTGGCATTGGCAATTGAAGATTGTCAAGGTTGTACTGTTTGCTTGCGGGTTGCAAGTGCTTGCGGTTTTGCAAGTGGAAATAGTGGAGAAATCTCAAGCGAGGCTTGGGGACTGGATGTAGGTCTGGAGGACCGAACCAGTATAAATCCTTGTGTTTGCGTATGCAATTTTCTGTGATTGTCTACACATTGGTTTGATCTTTCTTACTCTTTGTGATATTATTTTATTAAAATTTAAAGTTTCTGCATTAGATTTCATAAACACTATTCAACCCCCCTTCTAGTGTTTGAGTGCTATTGCAGCGATCCTTCAGGATGCACAATCATGAATAGGCTTGTCAATTTTTTGTGCATTATGACAAAATTCGGCTAAATGACCTTTAAGAACGCAAATAGAACATTTGTGAATTTTGTCATACATGTGTGCATAGTGAATAGGTTTCTTAGAAGAATTAACATTGTATTTTGCACACAAGTCCATAAGCTTTTTATTATTAGCAATACAAGTGTTTAGTGTTGAATCTAAGGTAGATATACGTTTTCTCATTTGATTCAACTCATCATTGTGCATACAAGCATTGCTACTAGAAGTAGGATAAACAAGATTTTTCATCATAGATTTTAACTTATCTACTTCTAACATAGCATCACGTTTTTCATGAAGCAAACTAGCATTTTCAATTCTCAATTTTTCATTGCATTCTTTAAGAATTATATTTTCATTTGCAATAAAATTAAACTTAGTGGCTAGTGTTTCATGAGTGGATTTCATATTTACATACTTACTCTTTACATCAATATAGCAATTGTGTAATTTTTCAAACTCAAGAGCAAGCTCATCAAAAGTAATAATATCATCGTTATCAAGCTCGCATACCTCACTAGTGTTATCACCTAGTGGAATTGTACATGGAGATGAGGCTTCTTTAGAACTCAAAGCGGGATTTTCCATTGCTTGTTGAATAGCCTCCAAGTCCCCTTCATGTGCTTCAATAAATTTCCATAAGGCGTAAGCACTATCAAAATTAGCAAATTTGTTAGAAAAAGAAGAGTGAAAAGCATTAAGCAAATATTCTAACAAAAGCTTATTCATATTAAACAATCTTTTATCATTTTCACTCCATTTGGATTTTTCCAAAATCGGAGCAATATGAGCATCCTCAATAATTTCCCATAAATCGAATTGTTTAGATTGAACAAAAAGTTTGAATCTAACACGCCATTGAATATAGGGAAAATATCCAAACGTGGTGCAACATTAATAGCATAACCTAGACTAGATGCATCATACATATCCATAATGATTATATGCAAGAAGCAAAAAGCAATCAACACTAGATTAGCACAAAAACGATAACTTGGATCTTTAACTCAAGGCGATTAGTCCTTAAATCAAAGAGCACCAAGCTCTGATACCAATTGTTAGACCCTAGAGGGGGGGTGATTAGGGTCTTATGCTAATCTAATCCCGATTAAAAGCCAATTAAATAATATTGATTAATTTGTTCTTGCACGAATGATATAAGATAGATATGAGCAAGAAAGATATGAATAAGCACAAATAAAAATTACGCTAAGCAAAACACAAAAAAAACGATATGTTTACGAGGTTCGGTCACCACGACATACGTCCACGCTCCTCACCTCGAGGAGATCTCCACTATCACAATCCAGTTTGGAAGCCGGAACTTCTACACACTCGGCTCACCTCGAGGAGATCTCCACTATCACAATCCAGTTTGGAAGCCGGAACTTCTACACACTCGGTTTACGAGCTTACCGAAAACTCTCATACAACAAACACTATGCAATCACACTTTACACACTAAGTGTAGGAACCTAGCCCGTGTCCTCCTCCTCAAGTGCTTGGATGCAACCTCTCCCTAGGTTCGTCAACCGACGCCACTCCTATTGGATTCGACCCCGTCTCTCGCCTCACACTTCTCTCGGTGTACAAATGTATTACAAATGATACTCACAAATAAAGATTAAATACAATTGTTTGTTCTCAACAACAAATGAGAACGCAAATGAAGCTCACACTCACTAAATCACACCTTATAACCCACACTATATAGTATGAAGATATTAAGCTTAATATTGTGTGCGTGATAACAGTGAATGAAAAAATATGTAACTCAATAAATATATTTAAGATATATGAAAATGAAATTATAAGCTATATGAAAGGATGAGTTAGGAAAACTTCTCAATAAACAAGAAGAACAGTAGAGGATGATGAGGATAGGATCTTCGGTTGAAATGAAAAGCCCTTCTTGTAGTAGCAGACTTCTTTTAAAGCAGATGATCAAAAACAGCTTAAACAGCTCTTTAAACGCACTTAGGATTTTTGTTAAAACTTTACTGTAAAACAAAACTTGGTTTTTTGAAAGAGAGCAGCAATGGGGTATTTATACCCACTCAAAATATCAGCCAAAATAAATTTGAAAAGACCAAAATAGCCCCAGAAAATCAAATCAGAAAATAACCGTTGGAAAGCATTTATGAGATCGGCGGTCGACGGTTATGATAGAAAACTATTATAACAAAGTTTGATGAAAAATCATTTATATGATAGAAAACGTCAAAATTGTGTTAAGTGTACATATATTGAGCTTACATATAAACATACGATATATGTAGGCAAACTAAACTTATACCTAGGTGAAAGCATACACATGAACTTGAATCTTTAACGTTTTATTTGTCGTGTGTTGAATTACCTGTAAAGAGAAAAACAAAACAACAAAAACTAGAGAATAGATTAGCGAAAAATTGTTTGACAAATCATCATCAAAACTATAGGGCCAACAGTACGTTCCTGTAAAAAAAAAGATAAAGCCTACGTATTCGATATCATAGCCAGTGATTATTATTAGATTAATGATCTTTGAATTCATACCTTTCACGCATGGGGGACTTTATCTTAATCCCTTATTAGAGATAAGTTCGCACCTAACATGTGCTACCGGGTGGTACGTTTCCATAAAAAATGATAAAGCCTACATATTCGATATCGTAGCAAGTGATTATTATTAAATTAATAATCTTTGAATCCATGCCTTTTATACATGGGGGACTTTATCTCGATTCTTTATTAGAGATAAGCCTATATCTAGTACATGTAGCCTACATATTTAATATTGTAGCATTAAGTCTATGATAGTTTATTTTTTTAGCACAACGTTACATGTAGAACGGACTTAAACAATTTACATGCTAGCCCGACCCAAACGGTAGTGGGTAAATGCTTATTAAATCTGTTGATGGCTGAGGGTTTGCCAAAAATCCTATGAGTATTGTGATTATTTATTCCAAACGGAATGCGAATTCATAATAATAAGATGGCACTAATCAGAAAAATTTATTTTTATTTATGAAGTTAAAATAAAAAGGATACAAAAGATGGTGCTATCAATCTACATGGAGATTACGGCTACAATTTTTTTTTTCCAATTTAGAGAGCTCCTCTGCGTAGGCTCGCTCGAGTTTGATTTGTTACTCAGTTTTGATGGAGTCCTCAGGGGTGGCCAAAGTCTTTGCAACCTCATACTCCATCTTAGCTAATTTTGCTCTCTTAAGCTTCAACTTCTCGAATATCTAAGCATGAGCACACACCACACCAACCATGGTCAAGTCCTAGATATCTTGAGCCTTCTTGGCATCTTGGAGTTCTTGCTCGAGCTGAGCTATTTCTATGCGGCCCGACTCAAGAGATAAATGCAAGTTACACTGAACTCTTTGCTCTATCGGCGAGATTCAATTCCATTTTCCTTACATGATGTTGTTGTTTCTGAAGCTCAAGTTTGACGGATGCCCATGTGTCATGCCACGCCTTCAACTTGGACACCATTTGAGCAGCCATATAAGAGGAGGCACCAGTAGCTTGGAGCTCTCTTAACTTGGCCAGCTCTTGCTCCAGTTGAGTCAGATCTAATGTAATAGAGTCAGCCAATTCTGAATATCCTTCCTCCCTAATGATTGACACGTGGTGATCGAGAGATCATTTGAAAGAATGGAAGGGAGTTCTTCAGTGAAGAATTCGGTCAATCATTCCATTCAAGAAGGAAATGAAGCTGAAGAGCTTTGTACTGATTATAGCCCTATCCGGATTGTCGTCCGACATCAATGCCTTGATGGAGTAGTATGGAGATGATAAAGGCTCTGCAAGAAAGAAGAGAAATAAGCAATCTGATCGAATACTTAGGATTCTAAAGTAGCGGAGAAAGGAAAACTTACTAATGCCAACAGAAGATCCTTCAGCGTGGCATTCTAAAGTTGGCCCCGCTAACCCAGTCTCATGAGTTGCTGGAATTGGTTCAGGTATAACAGTCACAGATGTACCAGCCTTATTAACTGGTCTCATGACTGAAGTAATAGGACTAGCCTCGATAATGGTTACGACTTCCATAACCATTGGATCTAAAGGAACGATAGTTTCGGGTTGAGAAGTGGATGGTTGGGTTTCAGTGATGGCTCGCTCTAAAATCAAAAGGCCTAAGTCCTTGGGCTAGTCCGAAACACCCAAAATTGTAGCCGTATCAGCTCCAGTGGCTAGTCCTACAATCAAAATCCCCTTGTAGTTAGTTAAGAAGTAATAAATGAAAAATGGTGATGTCAGGATAAGATCCATACCTACAGACGAACCAACCTCGACGGTTGGTCCTGCAGCATTGCCATCAGCTTGTTCTGATAATATCTTGGCGAGAAATTTATGATCAGCTTTAGATAAGTTGGTCGTTTGGTGGAGGGCATGTTCATTGAACTCCTCGATATCGACATCATGAGAGGATTCCTCCTCAGTTGATTCCTCCATCATAACATCTACAAAGAAGCTAAATCTTAAGCACAAGGAAAAGTGAAAATTCATGTCAAGTAGGAATTAGAGGTACCTTCGGCGACTGTAGCAGGTTTCGAGGCCTCGACACTTGGGCCTGCCTCCTTCAATTTCTCTAAAAGAGCATGAAGCACAGAAATGATTAAAGGGGCACAGATTCTGAATCACTCAATTCTCTTAACTGCCACTTGAATAAGGTATTATTTGTGTTAAATATACCTGGGCTGGGGGCTAATGGAGCAACTTCAGTAGCTGGAATAGGCTAAACACTGATACCCACACCAACTGTAGTATCCTAAGGCTCTTCACTCATGGCCTCGTGTATCTACTAGGTGAAGCCTGATCCCTCGAAATAAGTGAAGCCAGGAGAAGTGGGATCATATGGAACCTCACCCTCTTCAAGACCCCCTGTGAACCAACAATGAGGGATATCTATTCAGCGAATTTGAAGGCAAAATGTGAAAAGTGACACGAGGGTGAAATGTTACTTTCTTCTTCCGCAATAATATCACCAGGCGGCTCCTCTTCAAATGCAGGTAGTATAGTGCATGACCTGTACGCAAGCTTCCTTCTCCTCTTCATTGGACCAGGTGTTGGGTGAGTAAAAATTAACTTCCTGTTTGAGGAGTCGTTTGTATTTGTAAGAGAATCTTATTACAAACTAATGATTAATATTTACAACAGAGGAGAAGGGAATGACCCTTCTTATTTAACATGGGTTTGTTGGTAGCGATAGGATGCGTCCCTCAGTTCTCGTGCCTAATTTGCTTCACTTGGATGATCCGATCGAAGTTGCGGTAGGAGCTTCAGTGTGCAGCAGAGACTCCGGAGTGATTGAGTTTGATTATATCCAAGCTTTAAAAGGTCAAAACCGTGAGCTTGGAGAGAGCTATGATGCAAGAGCTTGCAAAGTGTTGACGAGCCTTAAATCTGAGAGTTCAGATTGAGTCTGCTTCAACAATCCAAGCAAGGAGCTAGGAATGTTCTACCAAGCAAGTGAGCCAAAATAAGTCTCTGATTGAAGAGCCTTGCCAATCAATCACCAACCTCCTCTCTGCCTCCAAGCAACCCTCTTTCACGTTGGTGAAGGTTGCTTTAAATAGGCAGAGGATGGCATGGGTTATCCCTTGATTTGTGGGATTTGATCACCATTAGGTGAGGGGCACCATGCTCTCCCCTAGCTATGAGATGTGACCACTATAGGGGTGATGAGATCCATGCCTCATCATTACCCAGTATGTGGGAAGTGGGTAGGCCCACTCCCACAAGCAAAGTAGCCTACTTGCATTGCTCAGGCAAGGTGGGCAAAGCTACGGGCGAAATTGAGAGCTGGCTGAATGCTTAGGCGAGCTTGTAGGCAAGTTTGGCGAATAGGCGGGGTCGGCTGGCAGGCCCTTCCAACGTGTGAGTTGTTGTTCGCTGGAAAGCAGAGTTCATTGTAGGCATATAAAATTGCTTATAGGTCCCCTAGCATAGCTCGACACAAACCGACAAACCAACGAGGCGACGAGATCGACGAATCGCACGCAAGCAACGGAATACATCCATTCGCGTGCGGGATCAAGCCAAGTGTTCGAAGAGTCAACGAGTCATCCAACCGAGAGCGGACTCGAACGAATCACGATCGAATCAAGATCAGTTTCGGACTCAGATTCAGAAGTTGATTTACTGCCTAATCAGGATCCGGACTTACTGCCAAATCTGGAATCAAGTCAACGAGTCGTTTCCAGGTCAATCAACCACACAACAGAAACACAACCGAATCAAGTCCAGATCAACAACAAAGCGCAGAACCGGACAACGGAAAAATGACGGAACGAACAACACCTGGAGGGGCTCGGCCGAAACCGAGCCACCTCAAGGTGGCTCGGCCCAAGCTGAGCCACCCTGAGGTGGCTCGGTGGCCGAGCCACCCCAGGGCATGAGCCGAGCCACCTTGAGGTGGCCGGCCACCTAGGGTGTCGGCCACACGTGCACACGGGCACAGTGACGCTTGGCTATAAATAGGAGAGGGGGTTGTTCATTTTGAAGGGTTGGAAATTTTGGAGAGAGGCGAAGCCCTGCTGGATTGGAGACTCAGAACTTAACAAGATTCGAGCTTTGGGACATCGAGGACTTGCACATCCAGATCTGGTGCTCGGCGATCATCAACGTCAAATAAGGCAGGTGTTCGAGAGGATCAGATCTCAGATCTACGCAGGCATACTCCGGATCTAAGCTTGGTCTTAGATCCCGAGACTTGGGCGATTGTTTCCTTGGTGAAACAAGCCTCCCCGGCTATTATTTCCTTGGTGAAATAATACCCGTCGTACTGCGTAGATCCGACCGGATCTAGATCTCGCGGTGGTCCACGGCAAACAACCCCGGCGCAGGCAAAGAACCCACAAAGCGAGCGACCGCAAAACAGGAGCTCGTGATTCGTTCGACAAACAAGGAAACAAAGTTGTAATTTTCATTTCTTTTCAATTTGATTTTCGTTGTAACCGGATCTTATAAAAAGACCGGATCTTTTGTAACTCAAAAAGCTGTTATTTAAGATGGCAATGGAATCAATTACAAAGAAAGACACGATTTTCACCGCGAACAATCTGGCGACCACAGTGGGAGCCAACGATCTCGCTAACGAGATCGATGCGTCGCAGCCGCGGATCTCAATCCCGGTCGTGGAGGAGGTCGAATACGAGTTCGATCAGACCAAGTTCGAGGAATACCTTTCATCCTCGTCTAGATCAACCTCCCCCCGCAAGTCCAAGAAGTCCAAGTTCTCTTCCAACAGAAAGGTGCGTTGGTACGAAGAAGTTGAAGCTACCAACGACGACCTCATCCCGATTGACGCCAAAGTTGCGTCGGGTGAGGCTCCACCAACCTCCAACCAGATCAAGCTGGTTCCAACCAATTCCTCCGTCACCAAAGGAGCGGTGACTCTCTCAAAGAGAGCCCGCCAAAGGCAACGCCAACGCTTGGCCAAACAATTCGCCAAAGCGATGGAGTCCACCGACGGAGTCCGCTACAACGCGGGTCTGAAGAACAAGAGAGGCAAACAGCCTCAACAACAGATGAACAGCACCTCTTCCAAGCCGCCAACAATGGAATGGATCCGTGTCAAACGGAATCGTTCGACGCTGGAAGAACGCATCCGCAAACGCCGCGCACTATCAGCGCAGGCACGGGCTCAAGCCGAAGAAGCCCGTAGAAAGTTGCA
>NC_033794.1:45480973-45590816 GCF_001876935.1 Asparagus officinalis | reverse complement strand
AATCTTCTGATAGGTTAATCTTTCCTCACCAAACCATCCGCTGATCAAATCAAACGACAGTGGACCCACCAACATTCCCATCTGCCAGTCATTGGCGTTTCTCAGACTTAACGTGCTAGGTCCTAAACGCCTAGCATTAAAGTCTCCCTTTGAGTGATAATACGAGTTGGCGTTTCCTTGCTACCCGTATTCCACTTTCTTTGCTTTCTGGTCAAACCTGTAAAAGTTAGGACCAAAGCCACAATCCCCTCTCGATTCCCCCAATGAACGAGAGGTCCACTTCCAAATCGGGTAATCAAACCTTCCGACAGTTAGGGTTATCCGAATCTTTTCGATTCTCGGAGTGGAGATCCCACTCCTAGTTTCACCATTCTGGATTCTGGGGGTGGAGATCCCACCCCAAGTCTCCTTTCCGGCCGAAGATAGAATATAAAATTCTTCCTCTTCAGCACCGGGAGATAGAATATAAAATTCTTCCTCTCCCGTTTCTCAATCTGTCTTTGCTTTTAGAAAAGACACGATTGTCAAATCCGGGCACTCGATGCACGGGGAATTTTATCCCGAAGCCTGAGTAGGGATAAGTCAACGCCTAACACGCGTTGCCGGGTAGTCTATTCCCGTGAGAAAGACGAAGTCTACGTATTCAATATCGTAGCACTAAAAGGGTTAACTCTTTTAGCTTAAAACGTTACATGGGAGCGGACTTAAACAATCCGCATACTAGCCCGACTCAAACGGTAGTCGGTAAAGGCTAATCAAATCCGTTAAAGGCTTGGGGTTAGCCAAAAATCCTAAAGTCAACGCCTAACACGCGTCGCCGGGTAGTCTATTCCCGTGAGAAAGACGAAGTCTACGTATTCAATATCGTAGCACTAAGAGCGTTAACTCTCTTAGCACAACGTCACATGCGGAACGGATTTAGATAATCCGCATGCTAGCCCGACTCAAACGGTAGTCGGTAAAGGCTAATCAAATCCGTTAAAGGCTTGGGGTTAGCCAAAAATCCTAAAGTCAACGCCTAACACGCGTCGCCGGGTAGTCTATTCCCGTGAGAAAGACGAAGTCTACGTATTCGAAGTCGTAGCATCAAGTCTAAGGGAGTTCATTCCTTTAGCACAACGTCACATGCGGAACGGACTTAAGACAATCCGCATGTAAGCCCGATTCAAACGGTAATCGGTAAAAGCATGTCAAATCCGTTGAAGGCTGAGGATTTGCCAAAAATCCTAAGTCAACGTCTGATACACGTTGCTGTTTAGTCTTTTCACAGGAGAAAGACGAAGTCTACGTATTCAATATCGTAGCACTAAAAGGGTTAACTCTTTTAGCTTAACGTCACATGCGGAACGGACTTGAACAATCCGCATGCTAGCCCGACTCAAACGGTAGTCGGTAAAGGCTTATCAAACCCGTTGATGGCTGAGGGTTTGCCAAAAATCCTATAAATACGAAAGTCACTGACGCATCAGCTTCTTTAGTTGGTCTCGTGACCTGAGCAACATACGACGTTCAAAACCCTAAGGTCTACGCCAGACAACGCGTAACCTTAGGTCAACGCCAGTCAACGCGTTGCGAGCAAAAATTCGAAACCCTAGGGTTAACGCCGGTCAACGCGTAACCCTAGGTCAACGCCAGTCAATGCGTTGCGATCAAAAAATCAACGTACGACGTTCAAAACCCTAGGTCAACGCCGGACAACGCGTAACCCTAGGTCAACGCCTATCAATGCGTTGCAATGAAAGAACTAACACTCCGAAGAGTATATGAGTATAAACTGCTCCTCAATCCTCCAACAGTGCATGAGGTTAAACTGCTTCTTAATACTCCAATAAGGTATACGAGTATAAACTATTCCCTATTGTTGGTTGAGAAGTTCCTGGAGAATATTTTCATTCTTAAGGATAACTCAACAACACTACGCCGGACAACGCGTCGCAAATAAAGACTCAACGCCGACAGTCGAGGGCCAGTTCTGTGTTCAACCAGCAAGCACGAGCTAAAAATCAGAAAACCAGGAATTGACTTCAAGTTCGAATTTCCGACAACGGTCAGACAATAAATGCAGCACCGGAACTCTTGCAGACATTCGACAAAGCACCGAATAGCCTGGAAGATTGAAGGAATCAAGAACGGAAGTCATTCCAAGGTCCCATTACACCGACTGAAGGTGGGGACAATCATATCCAAAGTATTCCAGACTCTTCTATAAAAGAACGAGACTGAAATACTTTGGAGGGGGTATCTGTAGGCATATAAAATTGCTTATAGGTCCCCTAGCATAGCTCGACACAAACCGACAAACCAACGAGGCGACGAGATCGACGAATCGCACGCAAGCAACGGAATACATCCATTCGCGTGCGGGATCAAGCCAAGTGTTCGAAGAGTCAACGAGTCATCCAACCGAGAGCGGACTCGAACGAATCACGATCGAATCAAGATCAGTTTCGGACTCAGATTCAGAAGTGGATTTACTGCCTAATCAGGATCCGGACTTACTGCCAAATCTGGAATCAAGTCAACGAGTCGTTTCCAGGTCAATCAACCACACAACAGAAACACAACCGAATCAAGTCCAGATCAACAACGAAGCGCAGAACCGGACAACGGAAAAATGACGGAACGAACGGCCGAGCCACCTCAGGGTGGCTCGGCATGAGCCGAGCCACCTTGAGGTGGCCGGCCACCTAGGGGGTCGGCCACACGTGCACACGGGCACAGTGACGCTTGGCTATAAATAGGAGAGGGGGTTGTTCATTTTGAAGGGTTGGAAATTTTGGAGAGAGGCGAAGCCCTGCTGGATTGGAGACTCAGAACTTAACAAGATTCGAGCTTTGGGACATCAAGGACTCACTCCTTCAGATCTGGTGCTCGGCGATCATCAACGTCAAATAAGGCAGGTGTTCGAGAGGATCGGATCTCAGATCTACGCAGGCATACTCCGGATCTAAGCTTGGTCTTAGATCCCGAGACTTGGGCGATTGTTTCCTTGGTGAAACAATCCTCCCCGGCTATTATTTCCTTGGTGAAATAATACCCGTCGTACTGCGTAGATCCGACCGGATCTAGATCTCGCGGTGGTCCACGGCAAACAACCCCGGCGCAGGCAAAGAACCCACCAAGCGAGCGACCGCAAAATAGGAGCTCGCGATTCGTTCGACATAAAGGAGAAAAGTTGTAATCTTTGTTTATTTTTATTTGATTTTCGTTGTAACCGGATCTTATAAAAAGACCGGATCTTTTGTAACTCAAAAAGTTGTAACTCAAGATGACAATGGAATCAATAACAAAGAAAGCTACGAATTTTCCAGCGAACATTCATGTAGGCAAACTCCCTACAGGCATGCTTGGCTCGTGCGGGCAAGCGAAGCATTCAGGTGAGGTTAAACTAATGTTGGCGAGCTCAAAAATTTGACGAGCTTGATTCATGCGGGCGAGTCAAGCTAACAGGAGATGCTTAAGCTCTGCGGGTGAGCTCAATAAATAGGTGAGATCAAGCTCTACGGGTGAGCTTAATAGTACAAAGAGAGGTTGAGTTTTGTAGGTGAACTCAATAAATAAGAGAGATTGATCTCTATAGGTGAGCTCAATGAAAAGATGAGGTCGAGCTCTACGGGTAAGCTCAATAAGGAAGCGAGGTTGAGCTCTACGGGTGAGCTTTACAAATAGGAGAAGTTGAGCTCTATAGGCGAGCTCATCAGGGAGGCGAGGTTGAGCTCTACGGGCGAGCTCAACAAATAGGAGAAGTTGGGCTCTATGGGCGAGCTTAATAAACAGGAGTCATTAAGCTCTGTGGGCGAGTTCAATAATTAAGCGACGTCTCACTCATACTGGAGAGCAGAGCATGTTGGCCAGCTCACTCCTGCTTGTGGGCGAGCTTTGCTGGGCTTGCTGAATGCAGGCAAACCCAAACTATTGACAAGCAGGGCTAGTCAGATAATCTTTTATACTTAGGCAATTTTCACTGCCTACAAGTCCTCCTTCAAAGTTTTTAGATCTAAATCAGGTTGAATGTGGTCTGCAATACTTTGAATGAAGAGGATCACCGTTCATTGACTTGGGCCAATTTGAGCCCTTGGGTTGAGTTGAGCCCTCAGGTGAGCTCGACAAAGTTTAAGCGAGCTCTAACCTTCGGGACCATTAACATGTGAGCTCAAAATATGCAGGCGAGCTGGTTCATTACAGGTAAGGTTCGAGTCTGTGAGGACGAGCCACGTGTCTGCGGGTGGTTTCTTGTGCCTGCCAACTAAGGAAACATGGGCATGTCAGATCTTATTAAAGGTGATCTGACGGGGCGACCTCATCTTCACGTGCTCGATCCGAGCCATGGAATTGGCAGTGCTTGTGATCTCAACTGTTGTTTTGGCAAAAGATCTTGGCCGATGATTTTAACCATTTGATCTCGGCCGTAATTTTGAATACGAACCGCCTTGTCGTTCGAACTTCGAATCTAGACCATCTGATTCAAGGCTTGCCCTTGACTGTTCAATTTAAAATGTCGACTCTAAACTGCTGCAGGCGATCTAAGCCGTTGGCTTTGGTTGAGATGTTGAATCCAAACTATCGAAGCTCTATCTATATAAAGCCTTCATCTACCTCCTTGGGAGATCACTGTGCTTTCAAAAATCGCTCACATCTTTGATAAGAAATAAGTGCCCTCTCTCCTCATTTCCTCTAAACATCGAGATGGCTCCCAAATTGAAGAAGGTTGCTTCCAAGGGGAAGAGGAAGGCTTCCTCTTCATCCAACGCCACTGTTACAACCACCTCCGGCGTGGCCCAAACTCGTTATGGTGAGTTTAGGGGACTGCGGGATGGGACTGAGTCCATGAGCTAACAAGACGAAGAAGATGAAGAGTGTTTTTTCATCTTTTGGGGTGAGCTTCATCTACTCAGGCAAAGTTCCGCTATCCAGGCGAGTCTGCTTGTCAGGCGAGCTTTGCTTTGGTTCGGCGAGCCTCTGCCTTTGTCAAGAGAGCTCAGCCTTGTCAAACGAGCTTGGCTTTGTCAGGCGAGCTTCTGCCTTTGCGGCGAGTCCTGCTTTGTCAGGCAAGCTCTGCGCTAGGTGAGCTTAGCTTGATGGAGCTTGCCTGCACATGGCAGGCCGCCTGTTTTAAGGACTTAGAAATTTTTTAGCTTTTAGGCCACAACTCTCTAACTTCTCTTGTTCTGCGTTACAGCTGCATTCTCTGATGAAGCTCTTCCAGGGGTTAGTATTATTTGCCTTGCTAGTGGTACAGGCTTTTCAGCCCTGCCCATGTTCCCGCTGCTCGATTCTGTGCCAGTGTTTGATATTGGCAAATCTGATGAGCTAATGTGAAAGGTGACTGAGGTACACTACTTGACACTGTGCAAATTGACTACTGATGCAGCACTGACAGACAATCAATGTCGAGAGATGAAAAAGTCTGACTTTCTATTTGGTGATGCAGTAGCCGACCCAACCATCCTACATTTTGGCGAGAGTAGATAGCTCCGCATAGTGGACGATGTTCGATATTTCCTCCCAAGCATGATGAGGGGATTTCTGATGGTGGAACTTCTCACTCTCAGTGCTAAGAGTGATGGACTGGGACCTGACCCCTACCCAGGATGGAGTGACATGTGGAACCTTCACAGGCTCAAAAGAGGGATTTGGCATTGACAGCTCCTACAAGCACGTCACCACTCTGCACCTAGGTCTGCTATAGAGCGATTTGCCGATATGGGAGATGGCTGCAGTGGGAGATACCTTCCATCATTACTTCTTTAGAGTTGGGGGCAATTTCCCCTCAAAGACTTCAAGGCTCTAGGGTAGATCCACTCCTCAGCTAGATATAGTCCCTGGTGGTTCAGGATCACCTAGTTTATCCTAGAGGAGAACTCCAATATGAAGGGTACAGAGTTGTACTCTGCCATCAGGACCACGCAACATGGCCTAAAGATCAACGCTCCCTAGTTCCAAAGAATATTGGAACTATACTGCCCGAACAGCGACACATTTTTCACAACCAATGGAGAATTGAGCCTGACACTTCATGAGATGTATGAAGTGTCAGGATTGCCAATGGGGGACTTCCACTATAAAGAATACATTCAGGACCAGCGAGAGATTGATTCTCTCTCCGACAAGCTTCCCTCAGCGATGGAGACCCTCTAAGAACTTCTCTGTCATTATCACATCTGTCTGAACACCGTCGGGGTAGTAGACCACAAGGGTAGGAAGAAGAGGACTCTGGGAATCAGTCAAAAGAATTGGGCTGATTACCTATTTCAGAACATCGACGATAAGAAAATGACGGTCTTGCCGTTAATCTCTTGTGATCAGGTGGAGGTAGAGAAGAGAATCTTCGAGGGTAAGGTCTTAAAAACCCTCGAACATGATGAATAAAGTTTCAAGGTGGGAACGACCTTTCAATCGTTCCACCATCAGGCTAAGAACCTGATATCATCTAAGGCCTTGCTTGCCGGGTACCTCATGTTGTGGCTGAAAAGATGTGTAGTTCCTACACACTCTTTTGAGGCGATCCCGGTAGAGGTCGTCTATCCTGTGGTCCTCTTGGCCTATAGACGATCTTATGCATTAGTGCCAACCATGGTAGCATGCATTCAAAGTGGGCTCGGTACGTTAATGTCACAATTCTGTAAAGTGTCATACATCGGAGAGGAGGCAGGAGAAGAAGTACCCAAAACCCCCAATCCCCGTGTCAGCCTACCGTACACATATCTGATGGCATGGTTTAACGGCTGCACATCAAGAAGGAAATCTAATCCCCTTCATTCAACGGCTAGAGAATTCCTCATGGAAGAATAAGCATATTGTTGATATGAAGAAAGCTTTATCTTTCTTTAGTAACTACAACTTCTACCGATGCTTCCCATACTTCCCAGGTGGAGGATACGGTGAGTCTCTTCGGGACGCATCGTTAGGAGATAACCTCACCGCCTTATCTTTAGGTGGATTCTGATGGCTAGTCAACATTTGACCAGGCTATCACATCCTCTGGACGGGCTCAACCTACTACATGGAACCTACCTCCCTAATCTTTTTGCCCATCAGTTTGGGTATGACCAATTATATGTGGGGAATATCAACCCCTCATTGAGTTTTGAAGGGGGGGTTGATTGATTGCGTGCGGGGTTAATTCTGGACCCACGCGGGATGCACTGGAGCGTGTTTCGAGTTGCCGCTCAGGGACCGCACGCTCTGCCATACACTTACACGTTGTAAGTGGTATCGGAGCGCAAGTGAAATCCAGAGGGGTTCAACCCCATGAATCTTGTCTGATGGCGTAAAGGCATCGTTCAGGAGGAGTCCCTCGCATGCCGAGGTGGGAAGAGCACAGAGCCGCAATATCTGAAGAGGTTCCTCAAGAAGGCTCGGAAGCTTATGAGGAGCTCTACGAGGGGTTGGGCGATTTCCCAGGCACAGAGTTTCAAGCCCCTTATGGTCTCACTCGGTTCCCCCCTTACAGAGAGACTGAAACAACAAAGGAGTTGGTTCAAGCGAGGCCACTCCTGGAGCAACTTAGGGGCCCTATTGTCGATCGTCTATGGATGCTAGCTTTTGCTCCTGATCTCCTAATTTTGCTAAAATATCTAAGAGAGGTAGATGTTGGGACTTCTAATGAAGATGTGGCTAAGAAGGCTCGCAACGATGGGGTGGCAACAACTGGCGAAGCGGGGGAGAGTCACGCCATACCTAATCCCGAACCAAGCTCGGGAGTGATTCCTCCTATTGTCATGACTCCCTCGACCGCCGAGGTCAAAGATATTCAACCGATCATTCCGGAAGGTACAAATTCTTTTTATTCCTCCTTTAATTATAAAGCTGAATCCAGTCATCCCATGTTTGTTCTGACTTTATGCAGGGGTGACGGAGGCTACTATCATCGACTCTTCTAAAGACGAAGAGGGGGAGAAGGAGGACGCCGATCACCCCGCTGGTAGTGATGCCACCGTGGATGACGCCTTCTGGGATAATGATGAGGATGGGTCAGCTTTTCTTCCTCGTGAACCGGCCTTGGAGGTTACGACTTCCGTCTCAGGTATTCTGAAGTGTTAACTTTTGATTCTATGGACATCATTTTAGTACACAGACTAACGCTTACTCTGTCGATCTTGTTGCAGTCGTGATGACTCCCGAGGCCGTCGACCAATGGACCAATATGCTGACATCCGTACGTATGTGGGTCACAACCTCACTTTATTCACATGGTACCCGACAAGTGGACTCCCCTATCAAAGCCCCCAGTTCCTACTAAAGAGGTGTTGTTTCGAGGAGAAGAGGCGCCGATTCCAGGAGAGGCTTCCCTTCAGGAAGAGGAGGCGTCGATTCGAGAAGAGGCTTCCTTTCACGAAGAGGAGGCGTTGATGCAAGAGGAGGCCTCCACTCAGGTTGAGGAGGCGCCAACTCAAGAAGAGGTGCCTACTCAGGGAGAGGGGTTCCCGATTCAAGAAGAGGTGTCACCTCAAATGATCGTTACGGACTCGCCTCCCACCACCATGACTGTCGAACCAGCTGCAGTCCATACCTTGACCGAGACCACAATAATAGCGGTGGGACCCTCAGTTTCGACGACGTCCATCTCTACTCCCGCTAAAGTGGCCATGGTGACAACTCAGGCTACCGATGAGACTCATGTTTCTCGCGCTTTTCGTATGCGCAAAAGATCCATGGACCGGATCGTTGCTAACTTTCAATCCACTCTCCATGATAGCATCAAGTTAGCACTGGATGAGTGCTGCCCCTTTGAGGAATTCAAGCCTATCTTAAACATACACATGGAGGGTCTAATTAAGTTGGTTGGTCCTTTTACAGCTGCC
Organism: Asparagus officinalis; assembly: GCF_001876935.1. Lineage (NCBI taxonomy): Eukaryota > Viridiplantae > Streptophyta > Magnoliopsida > Asparagales > Asparagaceae > Asparagus > Asparagus officinalis. The sequence goes on along the minus strand of NC_033794.1, from coordinate 45,582,012 downwards.
CCATATCACTCGCGCTTGTGGGAGGTGGAGAGGAACATCAAAGAGTTGCTCGCCCTCCGGTCCGAGAGTTCTGATCTCGTCAACTTAGCTTCTATAGAGGCTTAGTCCACTTTGAAAGAGCGAGAGTGTCATCTAGAAGTGGTTATGAACGAGGAGGCTCGGTTGAAGGCAGAGTTAGAGCAGACCACTGTGGAGGGAGAGGGGCTTGATGAAGAGTGTCGAAAGGCTAACTTTGTCTTGTCGGACTTAGTTCAAACCATATCCAAAATAAAGCAGGTCATAGCGGAGGCTTAGGCGCTTCTAGTTGAGAAAGAGCAATCTCACCAAGCCGTGTTGGGAGAGTTAGAGGACCTCGAGAATCAACATCAGCTGATTATTAGTGATCTCGAGGAAAAGGAGCGATCTTTGAAGGTGGTGAGGACTGAGCTCAGTGACCTGGTCTTGGTTTCTAGGGAAGACATCCGCCAAGAAGCTCTGAGTAAGGTCGAGAGGAAACATGCCCAAGCGATTCAAGATGTTGAGTCGCGTTTGAGAAATTTTTAACTTTGTTTGAATGTATTGTCAAAATTTCTCTTTATGAATGAAGTTATCCTTTGTTATCCCATTACCGAGACTCAATAACTTGTAGGTATTAGTTATTCTTATGTATGATTTAATTTTCTTTAAAAGTAAATAAGATTTATAAGTTTATTTTCAAGAGGCATAGATCGCTTGACAAATCACAGCTACACGCTGGAAATTTTTTATCTCTCAATGTTTTTTTCTTGATTTGTTTAATTCGGGTTCAATTTTTCACTTGGAAATTACAAAGATCTCTAACGTTTAAAAAATATTTTTCAGTGCTCTTTGAATCTATCTATCAAGTTTTCTACTTCATAATTTTTTTATTTTTGTTTTTATTTTTTGTTTTATTTTCTTTTGTTTCAAAAAAAATATACAGAAGTATGATGCAAACAGGGGAGGAAAACAACCGAATTAGAGCGAACATCAGTGTATTCGAATTCGAATTCGAATTCGGTCAAATTTTCAATATTCGAATCCAGAATTTGAAACTGAGAATGATATCATTTTTGAAATCGAACAAATAGCGGATATTCGTAAATATCCACATATATTTGTAGCTCGCATAGTTAGGGGATTCATCTCTAATATAGCAGGTCCTGTGTTAGAACATTAGGATAGTCACATTTGTTTTTACTTTCTTATTCTTTTCAAGATTTTTGCATATACACCCAACAGTTGTATATATATGTAAATATGTCCAACAAAGCATCATTTTTGTTAATTTTTCCTCTAAATTGCCTTTTCCATTTAAGCTTATACCTCAAATTAAACTATTTAAAATTATTAGAAAATTTCCACTCTACCATCTAATAAATATGGAATATAAACGGAATACTTAATGACTAAGCGAACCGAATACACATTTGATTAAATTCTATTTGTTTATTAATCGAATACTAAAAAATATTCGTTTACTATTAGGGGCTGTTTAGTTGCACACTTTTTGAGAAAACTTTTCTTAAAACATCTGACAATGGTAAATTTGTAATTAAAAGTTTTCCAGATATTTCTGTAAATTGTGTTTGGTTCAACAAAAAATTTACAGAAATATTTTCTATAAAATATCAAAACCTACCAAATTTTACAAAAAGCAATTTCCTCTCAAAATGAGAGGAAATCACCAGAAATCTGACACATACCATATTTAATTAAAAACCTACCAAATCTTGTTATTTTCTATAAAGTTATGAGCTATTTTCTTGTTTTGAACCAAACAAGCAAAGTACAAAAAATAAGAAAATTGGTACTTTTTGATTTCTCAAAACTTTTCCTATAATTTTTTAAGAAATACAAGGAAATCATATTTTAGGTGGAAAACATTTCCTATAATTTTTAGAAATTGAACCAAACACCCCTTTAAATGAGATAGCGAATCGAATATGATCCAATAGTTGGACGAGTAATAGTTTATTAATTATTTGGTACATTTCCACCCTAGATGCAAAGAAGTAGGAGTTAGATATTGACAGCAATGTTCCACGTCCTTCACCTAGATCCTACTGCTTCATAAGCAACAAAATTTATATATATATATATATATATATATTATATATATTATATATATATATATATATATATATATTATATATATATATATATATTATATATATATATTTTATATATAGAGAGAGAGAGAGAGAGAGAGAGAGAGAGAGAGAGAGAAAGTTGGTAAAAGAATTCTATTGAACTTGACAGTGACGTGTGTTAGTATAAGGTGAAGACCAAAGTCGAGACAAGAGCTGGAATCAAAACGACGAGAAAAAAAGCAGCCAGATTCACGGTCGACAGGCACCGGCAGTCGATCGCAAACGTGCACAAGAGTTGGGAGGGGAGCTGAAAGCAGGGTCGACTGCGGGCTCGACGCGCACCCTTTAGGAATTTTTGGTATCGGGTTTTTTTGGTTCGGTCGACCGTCGTGGTCGACCGCTCAACTCTCTGGAATCTGAGAAGCTTCTGTCGTTTGGCACGGTCGATCGCCGCGGTCGACTGCGAGACCTGCGCGGTCGACCGCGACGCAGTCAAATAGTTTCCTGAACTGTTTTGGATTCTATTTTCTCCATGACTCTATATATACCTTAAACGTTTTTAGGATTGTAACAACACGAAAAAAGAGAGCTTTTTTGACTGCAGAAAGAGAGAAAATCTCAGAGAGATTAAACTCTAGTTTGAGACCTTGTAATTCTTCTTCAATTAATAAAGAGATTGTGTGGTGTGGCTCAAGAGGATGTAGGCACGTTGCCGAAACTCGTTAAATCTGTGTGTTCGTCTCTTTTACTATTTTTGCAATGTTAGATCTTTATTTGTAGTATTATTCCTACTTTCCTACTTTTAACACAAGGTCCGGAAGGGCAAGGGTTTGATTGATTGTTTTGAATCCCCAACAAACTGGTATCAGAGCTTCGTTCAGCAATTTGTGTGAAAGCCATAGCAGAGGAAAACAAATCAAAGATCGAGAAGTTTGACGGTTCAGACTTCGCCTGCTGGAAGTCACAGATAGAGGACTATCTGTACCAGAAGGACTTGTATCGCCCGTTGATGGGCAAAGAAATGGGAAAGAAGAAGGAGGAGTCAGATGGTGATTGGGAGACACTGGATAGGAAAGCTCTAGGAAAAATCCGGTTGTCACGCTCCAAATCAGTAGCCCATAATATTCTGAAGGAGAAGACAACAGTGGGGCTTATGAAAGCGTTCGCGAAGATGTACGAGCAACCGTCGGCAGCAAACAAGGTGCATCTAGTCAAAACTCTTTTCAACCTCTAGATAGCAGAAGGACGATCCTTCACGATGCATCTCAGCGAGTTCAACATGATTGTTGATCAGCTTATCTCTGTGGACATCACGTTTGATGATGAAGTGCAGGCCCTATTGTTACTATCATAGTTGTCGGATAGTTGGGCAGGTTGTGTGACGACAATCAGCAATTCGATGGGGAAGGAGAAGTTAAAGCTGAGTGAGGTGGTTAGCATGATTCTATCCGAGGAGGTTAGAAGAAAATCGTCCGAATCAGAAGATTCAGGTTCAGCTATAAGTTTTTGGTAGAGAGGCAGAAGACAGAAGAAAGGAAACCAGAACAGGAATCAGTCAAAATCAGTAAAGAAGAGGTCAAACTCGATGGTTAGGCCTATCAAAGAAAAGTGTTGGAACTGCGGCCAGGAGGACCATATGTCTTCAGTCTGCAAAATTCCAAAGAAGAATGCGGGTGAGCAGGAGGCTCATATCGTGCAGGATGCCTTGATTCTTGCAATGTACAACGATTCAGATTATTGGGTCATCGATTCAGGAGCCTCTTTCCACGCCATTGCTAACAGGAAGCTATTTCAGAATTATGTAGCAAGGAACTTTAGAAAAGTATATCTAGGGAATAATGAGCCCTGTAATATTGTTGGAAAGGGTGAACTGCAGATTCAGATGAAGGGATCTAAGTGGACTTTGAAGAACGTAAGACACGTGCCGATGCTGAAGAGGGATCTTGTTTCGGTGGGACAGCTTGGAGCAGAAGCTATGTTTTGACATTCATTGGGGATTCATGGAGGATCTCTAACGGTACGATTATAGTTGTTCGAGGTAACAAACTAGGAACTCTCTACCTCACCTTACATGCAAGTGACACCTTCGTAATTGCAGCTGGCAAAGAGAGTACAGATCTGTGACACAACGGGCTAGGGAACATGAGCGAAAAGGGATGAAGATTTTGCATTCATAAGGAAAGTTAACCGGGATCGACGCTATGGAAGTCAGGATTTGTGAAAACTGCATCTTTGGGAAGCAGAAGAGGGTTAGTTTTCAGAAGGGTGGAAGGCTACCTAAGGCTCAGAAGCTAGAGTTGATTCATACAGATGTATGGGGTCTAGCCAGTGTGTCTTCTTTTGGCAGTTCGAGATATTATGTCACATTCATCGACGATCACTCAAGAAAGGTGTGGATCTACTTCATGAAGCACAAGTCAAAGGTGTTTGGAATCTTCAAGAAGTGGAAGGCCATGGTGGAGAATAAGACAGATCTGAAGGTGAAGTGTCTGAGATCAGACAATGGTGGGGAATACGAGCTGGAAGAGTTCAAGAGGTTCTGTGTTACGAATGACATTCGGTTAGAGAGGACTACTCCAGGGATGCCGTAGCAGAACGACATTACAGAGAGGGTGAACAAGACCTTAACAGAGCGTGCCAGGAGCATGCAGTTACATGCAGGTCTGTCTAAGATATTTTGGACGGATGCAGTGTATGCAGCAGCCTACCTTATTAATCACGTGCCACAGTTACATTAGATTTTGGGATTCCAGAGGAGGTTTGGAGTGGCAAGAAGATAAATCTCTTACACTTGCGGGTATTTGGTTGCGTGGCTTATGTTCATATCAGTGAGCATGTTATGGACAAGCTAGAAGCTAAGTCACAGAAGTGCACATTTATTGGATACGGTATTGATGAGTTTGAGTATCGCCTTTGGGATGAGAAGAACACAAAGATCATCAAAAGCAGGGACGTGATATTCAATAAGGATGTGATGTACAAGAATAAGGAAGATGCCAAGGATAGCCAAAGCAGTGGGAGCAGCATTTTAGATACAGATGGATCTGAGTACATGGATATAGAGGAACTTCCAGACAGGGGAGATGATATTTCATCTGACCACAAAATAGAGGAGGCTCCAGGTGCAGAAGAAACTACCTAGGACGTGGAACTTAGGAGGTCATCTAGGGTACCCAAGCCAAATCCCAAATATCTTTCATCTCTTGACTACTTATTATTGACATATAGCGGTGAGCTAGAAAGCTATGAAGAGGCAATGCAAGTAAGTGAATCTCAGCAGTGGGAGCATGCGATGCAAGAGGAGATGGATTCTCTACTCACTAATGAGACTTGTGAGTTAGCCCAGCTACCTGCACAGAAGAATGTCTTACATAACAAATGGGTCTACCGGGTCAAGTAAGAGAGTAATGGAAGCAAGAGATTCAATGCCAGATTAGTAGTAAAGGGGTTTCAATAGCGGGAAGGAGTGGACTATACGGAGATATTTTTCCCTGTTGTGAAACTCACAACCATCAGAGTGGTGTTGAGTCTGGTGGCTGCAGAAGACCTCTTTCTTGAGCAGTTAGATGTGAAGATTGCCTTTCTTCATGGTGACTTGATGAAGAAATCTACATGAAGCAGCATGTTGGCTTCATTGAAGAAGGAAAGGAAGAGATGGTGTGCAAGCTCAAAAAGAGCTTATATGGTTTAAAACAGGCTCCAAGATAGTGGTATAAAAAGTTTGATAACTTCATGCAGAACAATGGCTACAGAAGATGCAATTCAGATCATTGCTGTTGTTTCAAAAGGTTCGAGTCTAGCTTTATTATTTTGTTATTGTATGTTGATGACATGTTGGTAGCAGGACCGTGTTTGGAGGAGATAAACAGTTTGAAAAAGCAGCTAGCAAAGGAATTTGTAATGAAAAATCTGGATGCAGCGAAGCAGATTCTAGGGATGTGAATCAGTAGGGATGAAGCTGAAGGGATATTGAGATTGAGCCAAGCTGAATACATTAAGAAGGTACTTCAGAGGTTCAACATGCAGAATGCTAAAGTTGTTAGCACACTCCTTGGAGGTCAGTTCAAGCTATCTGAGGAGAAATCACCTAAGACAGATGCAGATAGAGAGCATATGAGCATGGTGTCATATTCTTCGGCCATTGGGAGTCTCATGCACGCGATGATTTGCATGAGGTCAGACATCGCCCATGTAGTGGGAGTTGTGAGCAGATTTGCAAGCAATCAAGGGAAGCAGTATTAGGAGACCGTGAAGTGAATAATGCGGTACTTGAGAGGGACAACGAACAAGCCATTATATTTCAGGAGGAAGGAGTTGGTACTGTAGGGATACATGGATGCGGATTTCGCCGGTGATCATGATACGAGGCGAAGCACCACGGGGTATGTTTATACCTTAGCGTCGACAGCAGTGAGCTGGGTCTCACGTCAGCAGAAGATTGTGACTTTGTCTACAATCGAGGCTGAGTATGTCGTGGTGACTAAAGGAAGCAAGGAGATGATTTGGTTGAACGGGTGCTTGGAAGAGTTGGATTTGAAGCAAGGGAGAGGAGTTCTTTATTATGATAGCCAGAGCGCTATACATCTTGCCAAGAATCCAGTATATCATGCCAAAACGAAGTACATCGATGTTAAATACCATTTTATACGCTCGCTAGTTGAAGATAGAAAGTTGCATTTAATGAAGATTTTGGGGAGTCAAAATCCGACGGACATGTTGACGAAGGCAGTCACCATTAAGAAACTGGAGTTGTGCGTAACTTCAGTTGGTCTTCACGAGTAGAAGATGAAGGCGGAGCCACACTATGAAAATCGGCACGATCGCCGGGATATTGTTAATTGAAGAAAGAATTTTCTGGGGGAGAAGATACATGCGAAGAAGGGGAGAGTTTGGGTGAACTCACTGTAGACACTTTGGTCTCCAAGTGGGAGATTGATACTATAAAGTGTAGACCCAAAGTCGAGATAAGAGTTGCAATCAAAAAGACGAGAAAACAAGCAGACAGATCCACGGTCGACTACGATGATCGACCGCGAACGTGCACAACAGTTGGGAGGAGCTGAAGCTGAAGGCGGTCGACTGCGGCGCTCGACCGCGCCAACCCTGTAGGATTTTTGGTCTCGGGTTTTTTAGTTCGGTCGACCGCCGCAGTCGACCGCTCAACTCTCTGGAATCTGAGGAGCTTCTGTCGTTTGGCACGGCCGACCATAACTTCAGTTGGTCTTCACGAGTAGAAGATGAAGGCGGAGCCACACTATGAAAATCGGCACGATCGCCGGGATATTGTTAATTGAAGAAAGAATTTTCTGGGGGAGAAGATACATGCGAAGAAGGGGAGAGTTTGGGTGAACTCACTGTAGACACTTTGGTCTCCAAGTGGGAGATTGATACTATAAAGTGTAGACCCAAAGTCGAGATAAGAGTTGCAATCAAAAAGACGAGAAAACAAGCAGACAGATCCACGGTCGACTACGATGATCGACCGCGAACGTGCACAACAGTTGGGAGGAGCTGAAGCTGAAGGCGGTCGACTGCGGCGCTCGACCGCGCCAACCCTGTAGGATTTTTGGTCTCGGGTTTTTTAGTTCGGTCGACCGCCGCAGTCGACCGCTCAACTCTCTGGAATCTGAGGAGCTTCTGTCGTTTGGCACGGCCGACCATTGCGGTCGACCATGAGACATGCGCGGTCGACCGCCACGGTCGACAGCGACGCAGTCAAACAGTTTCCTAAATTGTTTTGGATTCTGTTTTCCCCGAGAATCTATATATACCTTAAACGTTTTTAGGTTTGTAACAACACGAAAAAAAGAGCTTTTTGACTACAGAAAGAGAGAGAATCTCAGAGAGATTAAACCCTAGTTTGAGAGATTATAATTCTTCTTCAATTAATAAAGAGATTGTGTGGTGTGGCACCCGAGGACGTAGGCATGTTGCCGAACCTCGTTAAATCTGTGTATTCGTCTCCTTTATTATTTTTGCAAGGTTAAATCTTTATTTGTGGTATTATTCCTACTTTTTTACTTTCAACACAAGTTCCGGAAAGGGCAAGGATTCGATTGATTGTTTCGAATCCCCAACAACGTGGAGAGATCTGACCCCTACATCACGCCTCGAAAATAGAGCCTCAATCACTTTTTACCTACTCCAAAATAGAGGCTCTATTTTCGAGGAGTTATGTAGGAGCGAGATTTGTCTAAATCACAACCAAATTCAATGAAAAAACTTGGTACTAAGGTTCTTCATATATATGTGTGTGTGTTTTTTTTCCCTAAATTTGATTATTTCTTTAGCTCACCTAGAGAGACGGAGCTGATTCAGTCGGGTTTATTTCTTACTGATTTGACTGGGATATTACTACTTATATCTTATTGAAATATGTAAATGTTATTTGGTAATAAGTTTAACTTTGTAATATAACTTTTAACTAGAAACATTATTATTTTCACACATGAATGTGCCAAATAACTTCTACCTCTCTCTCGAGGCTTACACGTTCAATCTAATTTTAGCCCGTGCTATGTATGAGAAACAAATTATAGCAAATTCAGTTCATTAACGATGTGTATGTGTCAGAAAGAAATTAACGCAAATTTAGTTCATAAACAATATATATATTTCTTTGAAAATTTTAAAATAGGATAGATATATTGAATTAGGGATGTATGTTTGTTCTTAGCACGAGCTAAAATACTAATTCACTGTTAAAAGTACTAAAATATAATTAAGAAGTAAATATGGTTGGTAATTGTATATTTGGTTGGCGCATCACTCATTTAAAGATGCGTTCAAGGGCTAAATTGCACTTAAATGCCACACAGTTTCTTCGATTTTTCATTTATTTGCCACAAGTTGTATTTTGTGGTAGAAAAATATCAAAAGTTGTCAAAAATTAGCATGTTATGCATCATTGATCATGGAAACATGAAAATTTTTATTTGAATATTCTCATATGACACTAACATGCTAATTTTATAAATTGCTAAACATTAATATTTGATAAATTTGTCATTAAACATATCCCAACTCTATTTTAAAATATAATTAAGATAAGTTTTAAAAAAGTTTGATTGATTTAATAACAAATTTAAATATTAATAGCTAAAAGAATCTAAATTTAGTAAGTATCATAGAGAAACTATCGGGCAAAATTTTCACGTTTGCATGATCAAGAATACCAACGTGTGAAATTTTGAACAACATATGTCATAAAATAGAAATTGTGATATATAAGTGGTAGAACGGAAAATTTTGGTGGTATTTAAGTGCAATTTACCCCCACGTTCAAACCATCAGTTGTAATCTGAACATGTTGATACTTAAAAAGTAATGATCCAAATGTGTCATCTCAGCTACCCACCACTCGCGAAATTACTTGTATTAGAACGCCCTTTGTTGATTTTCTCTCTTGGCCCTGCTGCTTTCGGGTTTGAGCTAGTTGAGTGTATTAGAAAGCCCTAAAACATGGAAGAAGCAAACACACCATAATTTCTGACACGATTGCGAACTCCCTTGTGCTCCAATTCTTTAGACAAGATTCTAACGAAAACCCACATTCCTAAACTCACAAAAAAGGTTTACTTCTCCCTCAGCAAGTGATTGAAACGTGAAAGCTATTGTTTTAGATCCACAGTTGTATGTAAACGCGTCTAAACCAAGTAACTCCATCAACTCTCCCATAAAAACTCAAGCAAACCCGTGCACTGTGCGACAACTGCCAACCCCCGTTGTTGCGCCGCCACGCGTCCACTAGCGGATCCCGCACTCAAAATCTCTCATTCCCTCCTACATTATATCAAAGACGCGTATAAATTCAAGCATACACCAAAGTTTCGATCAACTTAATAGCTGAAATAGGAAGTTAATACATGGAAGAGTTTGAAGAGGCCGAAATAATGTGGCCGGACCAAATTGCTGATGATGATTTCGGCTGGAGTCGAGGCGCCGACGAGGATTTTTCAACGGAAAAGAGTGATGACCGTCATTGTCCTTCGACAGTGAAGGAGTCGTTGACAGTGCCTATAAATATTATCAAAAGGAAGGCTAGCGGTCGTTCTGACTGGAAATTGAAATTTGATTGTTATGCTGGTGACAGCAAAACCAGTGTCGACGGCAATACTAGCGGTGATTTTATCGGAGATATCATACCTCCTCATGTATTGGTTTCGGAGAGAAGTGCCGGAATGATGGTCGGAGAGGGAAGGGCGTTGAAGGGTCGGCGATTGAGTGATGTTCGGAATTCAATTCTTCGGATGACCGGATTCCTTGAGGCATGATGTCTTGAAGCAGATTTATAGGCAATTGTGTTGTCATTTTTACCAAGAGTTCTTAAATGTACGTTGAAAATTTTACGTTGTACATGGATATTGTGTGCTCTTATGTCTCTATATTATCTCGCGTAGAATTCTTGTTGATTTTGTCAAGGCATAGTTAATTGCGGGAGGATCATGAATTGGAGGAAAGGGGCATTTCATTAATGGGTAGAGAGGATGCAAATTGGTGCAGATAGACCCTCTTGATGATTCTTTTCAATCTTTTAAGACCTAAAATAATTAGCAATTGGGGGTCAATCCTCAATCATTAGAAGTAGTAGCGATCTGTCTGTTTCCTAGAAGGTTTTTTTTACTCTTTTAAATGTAAAAAATTCACTCTAAAGTCCTATTGTGCATGCAGCTCAGATTTGACATTTGGGTTAACTAGACCATATCATAAGAACGAGTTTACTTGGTCAACCAGATGTTCGCGGGGAAAACTGTTTTCTTCATTGAAATAAAAGTCATCTTGGATTACAAAGATCCGGTCTTTTATAGATCCGGTTACAACTAAATCAAAGAAATAAAAATAAAAATTACAACTTTCCTCTTGTGAACAAATCGCGAGCTCCTGTTTTGCGGTCGCTCGCTTTGGTGGGTTCTTTGCCTGCGCCGGGGTTAATCCGTGGACCACCGCACGATCTAGATCCGGTCGGATCTACACGATTATACGGGTATTATTCCACGAAGGGAATAATAGCCGGGAGGGATTAGTCCACCAAGGGAATAATCGCTCGGATCTCGAGATCTAAGACCAAGCTTAGATCTGGAGTGTGATCTCGTGTAGATCTCAGATCTGTTCTTTCTTCCTCTCGAAATCCTGCCTTTTCTGACGTGGATGCTCGCCGAGGATCAGATCCGAATGTGCAAGTCTTCAAGTCTTCAAAGCTCCGAGTTCACTCTTCAATCCGGCAGAGTTTCGGCTCTTGAAAGTTCCCCCTTTGAAATGAACAACCCCTTGGCCTATTTATAGGCTCTCAGGACAGTGCCCGCAAACAGAGAAACGTCGGCCACCGTCGGCCACTGTCGGCCACCTCTGGGTGGCCGGCACTGTGCCGAGCCACCTTGAGGTGGCTCGGCTCTTGGCCAAGCCACCCCAAGGTGGCTCGGCTCTTGATTCGATCGTGATTCGTCCGAGTCTGTTCCCGGTTGGATGACTCGTTGATTCTTTAACACTTGGCTTGATTCCGAACGTGTATGGATTCATTCCGTTGTTCGCGTGCGATTTGTCGATCTCGTCGCCTCGTTGGTTCGTCGGTTTGTGCCGAGCTATGCTAGGGGACCTATAAGCAATTTTATATGCCTACAGATACCCCCTCCAAAGTATTTCAGTCTCGTTCTTTTATAGAAGAGTCTGGAATACTTTGGATATGATTGCCCCCCCACCTTTAGTCGGTGTAATGGGATCTTGGAATGATTCCCGTTCTTGACTCCTTCAATTCTCCAGGCTTTTCGGTGCTTTGTCGAAAGTCTGTAAGAGTTCCGGTGCTGCATTTATTGTCTGACCGTTTGTCGGAATTTTGAACTTTGAAGTCGATTCCTGATTTCTAATTTTTTAGCTGACCATTGATTGTGGCGTCGAGTCTTTATGCGCAACGCGTTGTCCGGCGTAGTGTGGTTGAGTTATCCTTAAGAATATTTATAAACGATATTCTCCAGGAACTTCTCAAACCAAAAATAGGGAATAGTTTATACTCATATACCTTATTGGAGTGTTTCTGTGCCTAAATGAGCTGAACCGGCTTAAAATGAGCCAAAAAAGGCAGTAAATCGGCTCAAAAAAAATCCTCCGACTCTTCCGAACAAATGGGAGAGGAGTTGAGTGAATGATGGACTGAACCGTCGCTCGATTTGAAGTCGTTTCGATGTTCGGTTCGGCTTCAATTTGGATTCTGGTTCAAAACCGGTCCGGTCCGGTTTGGTTCGGTTTGGTTCAATCCGGTTCACCCTATAAAAAGGGGTCTTTTTTCTTTTTGCTTTTCTCTCACCTAGGGCCGGCCACCTCTTCCCCCTTTTTTTTGAATTTCTCTTCCCTCGAGCATCCGTTCTCCCTCAAAACTTGATATCCGTCTTAGATCTAGCATTCCTTTGGATCTTTGACTGAGAAATCCCTCGAAACTTCCATTTTTAGAATTTCTCTCAGGCCCCTCGAGCGCGTGGTTCGAGCACTTTTCAAGATCTAATTTTTATTGGATCTTCGAGCTTTCCCTCAGGTATATCTTCCATAATTTTAGCATTTTTTTATGCTTAATTTAATTTATGAACTTGTGGGATTGCATGCGAGGTTTCTTTAGGGGAAAAAAATGTGATTTTTTTTTTTTTTTTTTTTTTAGATCTGACCTCTTGATTTCTTTTGTAGGCCATTATGTCGCGAGTCTCGAGATGTCGTTTTCCTGCTGCATCGGCTGATGGCGTGCTTCCCTCATATGCTGGTGAGCTACCTTTTTTGGCATATTTACAAATTTACAAATTAGTCCTCTTTTTTCTGGATATTCGCAAATTGGTCCCTTTTACCCCCGTTGTTCTCCTTGGTGAGGCACCCGGGAAAAGCCTTGATTCTCCTTGGTGAGGATCGACGCTTTAAAGACGGAAATCTTACAAATTAGCACTTTTTTTTCTGAAAATTTTGCAAATTAGTCCTTTTACCCCATTTTGCTCTCCTTGGTGAGGCGATCGGGAAAAGCCTTGATTCTCCTTGGTGAGGATCGACGCTTTAAGGATGGGTTTTGCTTGGTCAAAACCACATCTCATAATAAAGGGGGCGTTTTGACGCTGCATCGTGCTTTATAAGGCAGGGATATATTGTCGATATACCCTATCTTATAAATGCGCAATGTGGCCAAATCGTCTCACCCTTTATAAGGTAATGACTCTATCTTACCAATTTGTAAGATGAGTTCAATTTCCTTTTATATCTGAAATTAACAAACACTTAACTGCTTGTTTTCAGTGGAATATCCTTCCGGAGCCTTTTCATCGCATGCGGTGAATGGACGTCGTGACGAATATTATTCGACGTCTGATGACTTTTCGCCCATTCCGCTTACTCCTCAGTTTGGTCCGGGCACGTCGTTGGAAGTTACCCAAGTGGTGAAGGAAGGTGGACATCAAGCCCTTCGCCAGCTGATCACAGATGCGCCTCTCGTACAGGATGCCTGTTCCGTTCAGTCTCTTAGGAAGACTGACTTCTTGTTTGGCGACTCTACCAGAGATCCCGATGCAGCACTTATTGAAGCTGAGCAGTGGCTTTACAAGACTGGCAGTCGTTTCATGTATTTGCCAAAGATTCCTCGACACCGTTCTTTGACTGAGCTCAGGCGCCAAGCTGTGAAGCGGGAGATGTCGTGGAGTTTGACAAAGGAACATGAGAGCGTTCACTGCGGCTATATTACTCATCAGGCAGTTCCTGGTTCGAGCAGGGATCACATTGTTGGACTGCGTCCTGGAGTACTGGGGCTAGATACTCCGCCTCGCAATGAGTTCCTCACCACTGCTTCTACTTTGAGGAATCGCCTCGCTATCTTAGGACGGGAGATGCCTGCACCGCGCCACAGATTCTATGGTTGGGTCCATTCTTTGGACAGGTTTTGGTGGGCTCGTATGACGAAGTATGTCTTGAGCCGATGGAGCGAGGAGTTACATGCTTGCGGCCTTTATGCAGCCATTCGGGCCACCATGCATGGTTTGCCTACAAGCGCGAAGCATTTCTTTGCCCTATGCGAGCTTTATAATCCAGATTCCAACACTTTTCTGACCAGGCACGGAGAGTTGGGCTTGGCTCTTCATGAGATGCACAAGATTTCTGGTTTGCCCATGGGACAGATGTTATACCAGGAGTACTTTCCCTCCAACCATGAGTTGAGTCAGCTGAAGGATCGCATGCCCGACCGCTACGAGACCTTATGGGACCTCACTTGTCATTATCACATTGCTTTGGCGCAGTCTAAGCCCCTAGCGAAGAGGACCAAAGCAAATGTGAGCCTGAAGCAGTTCGCATCATACTTGTTCAGGAATCTGGAGAGCCATTCTGGTGAAGTTATTTGTGAACTGGCACCGCTGACTCCTTCAGAGGTTAATGAGCTGCTGAATAAGACTAACGCCCAATCCTATACCATTAGCAGTTCCGAGAGCGGCTTTCCTGCAGGGACTAAATTCAGATCGTTCTTATATCATGCGACCACACCGATTCGTCCGATGACTCTCCTTGCCGGTTATCTCGCCATATGGTTGAAGAAATGTGTGGTCCCGTATCAGTCTGGTGACGCTCTGCCACTGGAAGTGCTCTATCCTGCCGTTCAGCTTGCCTACAAGAAGGAACTTTTGCTTCTTCCGGTGATGGTGGCTAACATTCATCGAGGGCTTCGACAGATTTCTGGTGCTTTTATACGGAGAGATGATGGCAAACCGACTCAGATTCCTACCATTAAGGTGGAGCTTCCGTATATTTATTTGATGGCTTGGTTCGTTCTTCATCGTTCTGATGTGATGTCGGTACCGAATGCCATAGACCAGTCTGTTCCCTTTCTACAGCTGCTTGAGAAAGGCGAGTGGGAGGGCCGAGGATTCCCTGATATCAGGAGTCAGCTACAAGTCCACAAGTGCTGGGCATTCTCCACTTGCTTTCCACAGTTCTCCAGCCGGTACGGCGAGTGTTTGATTGATGAGGAGAAGCCGAGGGGCCGGTACGGCGAGTGTTTGATTGATGAAGAGAAGCCGAGGGAGTATAGGACTTATTTGGATATGGGCTGCTTTAATTGGCTAGTGAACATTAGGCCGGGTTACCTGACTTTCCGGGTGGGGAATCAGTGTTTTATAGAGCCGTATCTACCTTGCCGATTCGCCCGCTAGTTCGGTTATGACCAGCTTTATGTTGGGAACCCGCGCCAGCAGCTTCGGGCTCATGGAGGTCTGGTGGACGGTCTTCGTGCATGGTTGTGGACCGTGACTGGTTGCACTGGAGTTAGGTTCAGTCTCCCAGGTACTGAGCGACAGTTGAACCTCACTTTCCTGAGCTGCAAGTGGTTGCTAGCAGCTAATAAGACTGTCCGTGTGAAGCCTATCGAAGAGTTGGTGACCGAAGAAGCCTCTCAACTTGATTCTCGTGTTATCCAGGACGGTGCTCGATCACAGAGGGCTCAGGGCAAGACCCGCCGACTTGATGCAGAAGGTCACAGGGCCTTTAGTTCTGCTGGAGAGGCCTCAGGCGGAGACCCTGAAGACTACGAGGCAGATTTGGAGCAAGGTTAGTCACCTATCTTTCTTTTTCCCTGCATTTCCAAATTGCTATTTCTGACCACTATTCGATGTTTCAGGGACAGCGATCAACAGTGACGACGAATTCCGTCCTTTTACCCGGGCCAGACCTTCGATTGCTGTCCGTGCTGATAGGCGGAAAAGATTAGCCCACAAGCCGCCTGCAATTTCACGAGCATCAGAGATGGACTTGGCTGGTGAGGATCCTGTTAGTGACGGAGGTAACGTCTATTCTATAGATCATTTTCTTGATCGTTTAGAACTTCTGGCTCATGCTTTCCCATCCTATGCAGGATATCGTGAGGAAGGCGAGATGAGTCCTGATGATTGTGCATCTCCTGGTGAGCCTGACTCACCGCCCCAGGTAGAAAAGCCTGCAGAGACCGCCCATGTTGGGGAGTCTGTCAATGAAGGACCCAGTTCGGTGATTCCAGGTACATCTTCAAGAGGTAACTTGTCTCTATTGGCCATAGTTTCCTTCCTCCTCCTTCATACTTATATCTTTTTATGTCAGATTTTTCGATTGATGACTTCGATGGGGAGGGCCTGCCTATGGACACTTCTATGTTCAGCTTCATGTATGACTCTCCTCAGATCGATGGCCAGCCGCCTCAGGATATGTTTCCTGAGTCTGTACTCCCTCAGACTCCCGGGAACGGTTATTTTGAAGGTGCGTGCCTCTTCTCAAGCTAACTATAGGACTAGCCAATTCCTTGACTAATGCAACTATAATATGACGTTTCTGTTTTGTGCCTAACAGGGGCTTTTGTTGAGGCTGACCCTGTTGAGCCGGCTGTACGACCAACTCCACCAGTCGATGCAGCTACAGTCCTTACATCTCCACCACCCCCAGTGACTCGAGGGGGAGGAGGTATAATTTAATTAACTGAGCAAAGCCATTCATTTCCTTATTGAGGCTTTTGACGAATTTCTCTTCTTTGTGTAGGGCTTCCTTCTCAGCTTCATGTCCTCGTTAAGGAGTTGTTATCGGGGAATGACCCTGAGAAGATCATCATCAGCGTAGAAGTCCGCTCTTATTTCTCCTCCCTGACTGCTATAATTGGCAAACTCCTCCACGACGGACTTTCTCTTCGCCAATTTAAGCCCTACCTCGATTCCAAGATAAATTTGATTAGGGACATAGGATGTCCGGATCTGGCGACGGCTATGGTTGATGACCTTGATCGCTTAGAGCGTGAGCTTCAGATGTTTCATGAGCTCCGGGATACAGGTGCCTCTTCATTCGTTGCTGCCGAGTTGGATGCTCGCTTACAGACATGGCGCAGTACTCGGATGGTTGCCGAGCTCGAGATTCAGGTGCAGCGGGGCCGCATAGATCGAGTTGAGGCTGATCTTGCCACTAGATCATCTTCCCTTGAGGAGCTTGATTCTCAGATAGATCAGCTCCGACGAGAACTCCGTGAGAAGGAAGACACAAAGATGCAAAATCAGCAAGCACATGCTGCTTTATCTGATGAGCTGAAGTCCTTGAAGCAGACACTGGCTGAGACAGAGGAGGTTGCTGTGAGGACTTTAGCCGCGAACGAAGAGTCTGTCAGAGCTGAGTTGCAGGAGGAGCTTAGACGCTCTTATGATGAGAAGCTGTCTGAATTCAGTCAGCAGGTTCTTAGCCATGGGCTTGATGTATGATTTTATTTGCTGAAAACCTTGACATTTGATTCTCTTTAATGGAACTGATTTATCTTTATCTTTATTATGATTCCTCACTTCGTTTGAAATGATTGACCATAATACTCATGGAATTTTTGGCAAACCCCCAGCCTTCAACGGGTTTGATTAGCCTTTACCGACTACCGTTTGAGTCGGGCTAGCATGCGGATTGTCGGAATCCGTTCCGCATGTAACGTTGTGCTAAGGGAATGAACTCCCTTAGACTTCGTGCTATGATGTCGAATACATAGACTTCGCCATTGTTACGGGAATAGGCTACCCGGCGACACGTGTTAGGTGTTGACTTTAGGATTTTTGGCTAACCCCCAGCCTTCAACGGGTTTGATTAGCCTTTACCGACTACCGTTTGAGTCGGGCTAGCATGCGGATTGTCTAACTCCGTTCGCATGTAACGTTGTGCTAAGAGAATGAATTCTCTTAGACTTCGTGCTATGATGTCGAATACATAGACTTCGCCATTGTTACGGGAATAGGCTACCCGGCGACACGTGTTAGGTGTTGACTTTAGGATTTTTGGCTAACCCCCAGCCTTCAACGGGTTTGATTAGCCTTTACCGACTACCGTTTGAGTCGGGCTAGCATGCGGATTGTCTAAATCCGTTCCGCATGTAACGTTGTGCTAAGGGAATGAACTCCCTTAGACTTCGTGCTATGATGTCGAATACATAGACTTCGCCATTGTTACGGGAATAGGCTACCCGGCGACACGTGTTAGGTGTTGACTTTAGGATTTTTGGCTAACCCCCAGCCTTCAACGGGTTTGATTAGCCTTTACCGACTACCGTTTGAGTCGGGCTAGCATGCGGATTATCGGAATCCGTTCCGCATGTAACGTTGTGCTAAGGGAATGAACTCCCTTAGACTTCGTGCTATGATGTCGAATACATAGACTTCGCCATTGTTACGGGAATAGGCTACCCGGCAACACGTGTTAGGTGTTGACTTTATCCCTACTTAGGCTTCGGGATAAAATACCCCAGAATCGGACTCTGGTGTCTTTTTGTTCGGAAAAAGACTAAACCGGCGACGCGTGTTAGGCGTCGGCATATCCCTTCTTAGGATTCAGGATGACATTCCCCATGCGTGTAAGGCATGGATTTTGGTGTTATTAATAACAGCCTGCCGCAATGTTGAATATGCGGGCGAGTGTTCTTTTCAACGGTTAAGAACTAACCGGCAGCGCGGGTTAGGCACAGACTTATCCTTGCTTAGGTTTCAGGATAGAATACCCCAGAATCGAACCCTGGTGTCTTTTTGTACGGAAAAAGACTAAACCGGCAGCGCGTGTTAGGCGCAGACTTATCCCTGCTTAGGATTCGGGATAAACTTCCTAGGATGAATCCTAAATTGATAAATTTCGGAAAAGATCGATGCGGGAAAGGCAGAATTTTATATTCTATTTCCCGGTCTTCTTTTAGGGTGAAGGCGAACCCGAAAACAAGGAAGGAAGAATTTTATATTCTATTCCCTGATCCTGGAAAGGAAGAATTTTATATTCTATTTCCAGCGAGGAAGAAACTAGAAGTGGGGTGTCCACTCCGAGAATCTGGAAAATTTAGATAAACTTGCCTTTTATAGGATGAGTTATCTAAACTGAAAATGGGTTCTTCGTTTATCGAAGTGGAATTTCAACTTTGGCTATAACCATGGGAAGGCTTGACCAAAGAGAAAGAGAAGGGAGTTCTTTCGTTTATCGAAAGGGGACTCCGAGATGAAAGTGGACCTCTTGTTCATGGAAAGAGTCAAGAGGGCCAGAAAGACATTTTTGGTGGACCCACTGTCAATTGAAATTGATCAGTGAGGGATTTTGGTGGAGACAATGATTTTGGGTTATCCTCTAGAATATTAAGTGTAATATTCTTCAAGGAACTTCCCGGTAAACGAGTTATCCTGAACATACTAGGGATAGTACTTTTTCAGGAACTTCCCATTTATTAGCATTAATTGCCTGGCGCCCTCTTGAGTAATCAGGCGATATGCGCCGTTCGAATAGACTGTGTCTATTACAAACGGTCCTGCCCACTTGGGTTCGAATTTACCTTTCTCATTACAAACGGTCCTTCCCATTTGGGTTCGAATTTACCTTTCTTCTTGGAGGTGAGAATTATTGGTCGGCGAGCAGCGAGGACCAGATCTCCTTCCTTGAAGCTTCTCTGTCGGACTCTTTTGTTAAAAGCCCTAGACATCCTGGCCTGATAAAACTCAATTTGTTGTTGAGCTTCCAAGCGCTTTTCATCCAGCCTCTCAAGCTCTTCGAGACGCTTCTGATGTTGTTCCTCCGTTGTCATCTCCGTTGCGAGGGCAATCCGAAGGGATGGAATCTGAATTTCCAGCGGTAGCACGGCTTCACATCCGTATACCAACGAATACGGGGTGGCACCTGTGGGCGTGCGTATAGTGGTGCGATAAGCCCAGAGTGCTTCACCGAGTTTATCGTCCCAGTCTCGTTTATTGGTCTTCACGAGCTTGGACAAGATCTTAATGATCGTCTTGTTAAACGATCTTCAATTTTGAACTTGTTACAAAATCTGATGAAGGCGTTGCTTATAAATTACGGACCGTTGTCATGAATGATCCTTCTTGGCACGCCGTGTCGGTAAATGACATGATGCTTGATGAATTAATGACGTTGTTCGTCTTTACTTCTTTAAGCGGAATTGCTTCAGCCCACTTTGAGAAGTAATCCGTGATCGCCAGAATGAATCGATCACCTTTGACTGAAGGGGGAAAAATAGGACCAACAATGTCCATGCCCCATACTTCGAACGGCCATGATGTGGTCGATGTGTGCAACTGCTCTAGCGGTTGATGCATATAATTTGCATGTATTTGGCAAGCATGACACTGTCGGGCGTACTCGATCGCGTCACGAACCATTGTGGGCCAATAGTATCCCATGTGCACCACATTCTCCTATGTGTGCTTTCTTAAGAACTTCTTCTGCTTCTTTGTTCAAAAGGCATCGGAGTAATAAACCATCGTATCCCCTACGGTATAGCGTATGGGTCTCGGCATTATAAAAGAATCTTGGCGCTCTTCGGCGAATTGATTCCCTTTCTTTTACGTCTTCTGGCAGAATACCATACTGGACGTAGTCAATGATGGGAAAACGCCAATCTCGGGACTCAGACCCAATTTGAGTTGAATTCACCTCCTTGGCGTTTACGTTTCCGTCATCTTCCTCTTCAATATCCCTACTGTATCCTCCTTGGCGTTTACGTTTTCGTCATCTTCCTCTTCAATATCCCTACTGTATATGGGTACGCAGAGTTGATGCGTCCGTACTGTGACTAACAGCTCAGCTTCGGGAGGCTGTGCCAGTGATACTGCTAGTGCTGCCAGTGCGTCTGCATAAGCATTCTGGAGACGAGGGATATATTCAATGAAGAATTCTTCAAAAGATTCTGCCATTTTGATGGCTTCCTGGTGGTACGGGATCAGGTCTTGATTCCTGACTTCATACTCACCGCGAACTTGGTTGACTATCAATTGCGAATCTCCAAAAGCTTCGAGATATTCGACCCCCAGCTCTTTGGCGAAACTGAGTCCAATGAGAAGCGCGTTGTACTCGGCTACATTATTGGAGCACGAACTAGTCAATGAATAAGCCCGAGGCATCACATGTTTTCCTGGGGAGATTAAGACGACTCCAACTCCAGAGGAAACTGTAGGACATCCCGGGGTTATTACTCTATTAACTGCCCTTGAGGCACCATCGAAGTATAATTGCCATACTTGTTGGTGTGATGTGGTGTTAACCTCGTGGGTTTCATCCGGCAAGTCATCATATACTTCTGCCGTATCTGTGGTCGGGTTTGCCGCCAAAAGGTCACAAATCGCCTGTCCTTTTATCGACTTCTGCTGCTTGAAGTGCAAATCGTATTGGGACAAGAGAAGGGCCCATTTCGCTAATCGCCAATTCATAGAGGCCGGTTGCGTCATAAACACCCGTACTGGATTAACGTTGGAGATAACGTAGATCGTCTGTCCCACCAGGTAATGCCGCATCTTTTGCATCGCAAATACCAATGCAAGGCATTCTTTCTCAATCATCGGATATCGAGACTCAGCGCCTACCAAGGTCCGACTGAGGTAATAAACTGCCTGTTCGTGACCGTTATCATCGTCTTGCGCTAGTAAGGCACTTATCGAGTGGTTCATCGCCTTGAGATAAATCAAGAACGGTTTACCAGATTTCGGTGCAACGAGAACAGGAGGGTTCGCCAGATATGTTTTGATATCTTCGAACGCTTTTTGGCAGGCATCATCCCAGATGAATGATACTCCTTTCTTGTTCAGCTTAGAGAACGGTTGGCACTTCCCAGAAAGATTTGAGATGAAACGCCGGATATAAGCTAAACGCCCTTGCAATCCTCTGAGTTCTCTCAGATTCCTCGGGGGCTGCAATTCATGTATCGCCTTCACCTTATCAGGATCGATATGTATACCCTTAGTGGTGACGACGAACCCAAGAAATTTTCCGCTGGACATTCCAAGAAATGATTTAGTGGGGTTCATCTTCAACTGATGACTCCTCATGAGATCGAACATTGTCTTCAAATCCTTGATGTGATCTTCCTTGTTGCGGCTTTTCACAACCAAATCATCAACGTAACATTCGACTGTTTTCCTGAGATGTTCTTGGAAAATCTTAGTCATCGCTCGCTGGTATGTGGCACCGGCATTCTTCAGGCCGAAAGGCATCACCGTATAGCAGAAAACGCCGAGGGGTGTTCTAAACGCCGTATGCTTCTCATCCTCTGGATGCATCTTGATCTGGTTATATCCCGAAAATCCATCCATGAAGGACATCCTCTCAAATCCACATGTATTGTCGATAATGACATCCGTGATCGGGAGAGGGAAATCGTCTTTCGGACATGCTTCATTCAGGTTCCTGAAGTCGATGCAAATCCTGATTTTGCCATTCTTCTTCATGACGGGAACGATGTTGGCTAACCAGTCTGGATGTTGTTCCTCTCGGATAAATCCTGATTCGATCAACTTCTTAACCTCTGCCTCAATGGCTTCCATAATCTGCGGACGAAACCGTCTTTGCTGTTGCTTGACAGGTTTGGCATCCGGCTTGATATCGAGGCGGTGCATTGCGACATTGGGGTCGAGCCCTGGCATGTCTTCATAATTCCATGCGAAGACGTCGATATATTCCCTGATGAGAGCAATCAATTCCTCCTTCTCATCTGGGGGAAGACTGTCGCTGATGAATATAGGCTTTGGGTTAGCTTCATCACCCATGTTAATCTGGACTATTTTATCTTCAGTGGGTGGTTCTCTTTGCTCGAACCTATCGCCATACTGCATATTCAGATGGTGAACCCACGGGTCTTCCCATGTTGGCATTTGATCGTCGTCTTCCATGGTGGATGGATCAGCTGTAGTCATGTTCGCCATTAGGGTTTTGAAAACTTCTCCCAGACTTGTATCGGAGTCCCACTCTGAAGCATCGGGAGAGTATCCCTTCTTGGCTTTGTTAGCAATTTGATCGATAATTTGCCAACCACATTCGTCATCTGATGAAACATAACCTAAGCCTCGCCCATATTTATAATAATCCTCAGGTTTACCTTTTGGTACATATACTGCTTTGGCTGGATTACGAGGACCTCGATCGAAGTATAAACCTTCTCCGAGTGTGAAATCGTAGCCCTGCTTTTCCATGAGCTTGCGCGCTTCTGGACTATACTTGGATAGATGTCGACCAGGTTTGTCATCATCTTCGTCTTCACTTAGGAAATGATCTGGTAACGGAGAGCTTTTTCCTTTACCGTAAATCACTTCTTTAGCACCTCTTACTTTGTTCGGGATGACCATGGTTGTTCCGAAAGAATGCTGGAGGTGTTCCTTCGTTACATAGGATGATCGGATCGGCATATACAACTCAGGATTGTCGTACAGCTCTTTTATCACATCATCAAGAGACAAGGAGTACTCTAAATCATCTTTTATTGCAATATCGGCAAGTTGCCAGTTACAACCTCCATCTGACGATTGTTCATCGTCAAGATTGATTACAAAGGGTACAATGTCATTTAAAACAAAACCGCCATTGTAATCGAATCCGGCTTCAGAATCAGCTTCTTCTCCGCTGTCTGTGCCCTGGGCCGATGGTTCAGTATCGGATTCGTTACCATAAAGGAGAGAATCGGTGAAATAATTCTCATACCCCTTGAATGGTTGCTTATCCGCGACCACCGTCCTAACCTCATTGTCAGTGTCGACATACTTCAAACACTGATGGAGAGTAGAGGGAATTATCACGTTACTATGGATCCAAGGCCGACCCAATAGTAAGTTGTACGAAGTCTCCGCATCGATCACATAACACGTGACTTCTGTCTTCAGATCTCCCATCTGGCACTTCACCCGGATCTTACCCAAGGGTCTTGACCCACTAGTGTTGAATCCATAAATAACAGTGCCTGTGGACGCCAACTTGCTTACTGGGATGCCGAGGAAATGCATCAATCGAAGCGGCATAATACTCACAGCAGAACCCGGATCCACTTGGATTCGGTTGACTTGGCTGGAGCCAATGTATCCGACGAAATATAACGGCCGATCGTGGTTCGAATTCTTCGTCTGCATATCTTCTTTGGTGAAAGTAATGCAGGGAAGGTTCTTAGTCGCTATGTTGCACTGTTGACTCAGCGGTTCTGGCTGTTCAGGTATCGGCTTGACTTGAGTCAGAAATACCTCTGCATTGGCCAAAGCTTCTTGTAGGGCCTCCCTGGTTTCTTTGGATAATCGCAGCAACTCATACAGCGTTATCCGTGCAGGAATGTTGGCTAATTGCGCCATAATGTCGAAGCTATGCGGAGTCTTCGAGCTTTCCGGTTTGTCTCTTCCAATTGGACGACTGAAACGAGACTGCTTCGGATTCTGTACCTCTTGGGGATTCTTCTCTTTTGGTTTATTCACCGGTTGTCGTAGAGCTTCTTTACCCGGTGTGGGACTTGCAATCACTCCCATCTCCGTGAGAGTTTTGGCTGGTCCCCGCTTGTTCACCCCCTGCTCACTAGGTGGCGGATAATTGTAGTGGTATTCATTTCCGCTCCGTGTCGCAAAAGCTTCTTGTTCTTCTTCAGAGAGCAGGAAAGTGGAGATTCTTTCGTCATCTTCCCCTGGGATAGCAGAGACTCCATAACAAGACTTCCCTTTTCCTTTAGACTTCCTCCCGGATGACGAACCGGCCCATTGTTCATCTCCAATCAGATCTGGATGAACCCAAAGGATTTCGTTCTTGATCTTTAGACTTTCGCCTGTGTCTTCATTGGCATTCTCATTACCACCCCCTGCATTGACAGGATGATCATTGGTATTCTGAGCATTTGTATCCTCATCTTCCAGATTAACCGGGTTACGACGATTCTGCTCGCCTTGTTGGTTCGCCAATGCTTGGATTTGTTGGTCATGCATTTCTCTCATCTGCTGCATGGCCATCTCCATCTCAAACTTGAAACTTTCTTTCTGCTTAGCCAAAGCGTCTTCAAGCATCTTGGCCATCTGCTCCGCACTTATCATAAGTGCCTCGCGGGGTTGTCCCTCGCTGGATACCGTATTATCTGATGCAACCGCGGAGCCGGCATCAGATTCTTCATCTTCTGAAGGGCGTCTTGTCCGAACCCTACCATAGGTTGCTCGCTCGATGGTTCCGGACTGCAGACGGGTTCTAGGCCGGGAGGCTCTCAGAATCGACTCGAAATCATCCCGTGCCGATGTCCCTTTGCTGGTCATATTGGTGGTGACCCTCGGAAATTCTCCGTCTTCAATCACCCTTCTTCTTCGTTGGAAGCGCCTAGGCCTTGGTTTTGGCGTCTCCGCACTGAGTCTTTCAAAAACTGAAACTCTTTCGGGGACCGCCTTAATGCAATTGCATTCAGACAATACCGCCCGAATGAGTTTGGAACAGGGACATTGAATTTCCTGTTCTCGAGGACTCCTCTTCCTGGTTCTGTTCTTACTCCCAGCACGATAATACAACTCATCATCTTGGCAATCGGAGTAACTTATCGTGTGCAGGCACGACTTCTCAGGTATAACACTATCATTATCAGATGATAATGTTTCCATCTGAGGATGAGTTGCCTTCTTTGGGCTCTCAAAAATTACCCGCCTCAAAACCTGCCTTTGTGGGCGTGAATTCTCAGCGTGCTCTTAGACTTCGATGCGCAAATTGGTGCGCGCAGCTGCCCTGAGCTCTTTGTTATGTTGGAGGTGATGGCGACCCCCAGCATTTTGAGTCGTTCCGGGCTTCTTCATCGTTCCCAAACGCTCGTGAACTGGAGCTTTGCCTCTCTCGTCCGGAATTAGACCGAGGCGCTCTAAAATTGGCTTCTTCCTTCAGGATGATTCTGCATGATCTCCCGGAGAAGCTCTTGGAATTAACGGCGACTTTGATTGATTCGCCGGAGGTTGGCCTTGCTTTGAAGGCTGCAATGGCTGCTTTTTGGCCTGGGTCGCCACTTCAGACTTAGGCTTCCAGACTTGGCGGGTTGGTGGTGGCTTCTTCGCCTCCTCCTTTTGCAGTCTTCTACGGGCTTCCTGAGCTTGAGCCCGTGCCTGCGCTGACATCGCGCGGCGCTTGCGAATACGCTCCTCGAGCGTCGAACGATTCCGTTTGACGCGGACCCATTCGTTCTTTGGCGGCTTGTAAGAGTCGCCGTTCATTGGCGGTTGAGGCTGTTTGCCTCTTCCATTCTTCAGATCCGCGTTGTAGCGGAATCCGTCCGTAGACTCCATCGCCTTAGCGAGTTGCCGCGCAAGGCGTTGACGACGCCTCTGGCGGGCTCTCTTTGAGAGAGTCACAACGCCCTGAACAGTGGAGGCGTTGGCGGGAGTTGGGTTGACCTGATTGGAGGTCGGTGGAACTTCATTTGACGCAACTTCGGCGTCAGTTGGGTTGAGAGCTTCGTGGGCTTCCCGAGCAGCTTCAAACCAACGAGCTTTTCTCCCGGAGGAGAACTTCTTGGACTTGCGGGGGGAGATAGAGCCGGACGAGGACACGTACTCCTCGAACTTGGCTTGGTCGAACTCGTACTCGACCTCCTCCACGACCGGGATTGCAATCCGCGGCTGCGACGCATCGATCTCGTTGGCGAGATCGTCGGCTCCCACTGTGGTCGCCAGATTGTTCGCGTGGAAAACTGTTGCTTTCTTCATTAATGAGATAATTGTCATCTTGAGTTACAACTTTTCGAGTTTACAAAAGATCCGGTCTTTTATAGATCCGGTTACAACTAAATCAAAGAAAATAAAGAAAAATTACAACTCTCCTCTGTGAACAAATCACGAGCTCCTGTTTTGCGGTCGCTCGCTTTGGTGGGTTCTTTGCCTGCGCCGGGGTTAATCCGTGGACCACCGCGCGATCTAGATCCGGTCGGATCTACACGAGTATGCGGGTATTATTCCACGAAGGGAATAATAGCCGGGAGGGATTAATCCACCAAGGGAATAATCGCTCGGATCTCGAGATCTAAGACCAAGCTTAGATCTGGAGTGTAGGGCCGAGCCACCTTGAGATGGTTCGGTTTCGGCCGAGCCCCTCCGGGTGTTGTTCGTTCTGTTGTTTTCCGTTGTTTCCGGTTCTTTCTGTGATTCGGTTCTGTTTCGATTTGTTAACCTGATTTGGCAGTAAGTCGGATTCCTGATTTGGCAGTAAATCCGCTTCTGAGTTCGAGTCCGAAACTGATCTTGATTCGATCGTGATTTGTCTGAGTCTGTTCTCGGTTGGATGACTCGTTGATTCTTTGACACTTGGCTTGATTCCGAACGCGTATGGATGCATTCCGTCGCTTGCGTGCGATTCGTCGATCTCGTCGCCTCGTTGGTTCGTCGGTTTATGCCGAACTGTGCTAAGGGACCTATAAGCAATTTTATATGCCTACACCAGAGAGACACTTTACCTCGCTAAAGTAGGACATATGCGCTCAACATATAACTTGGTCACGGTCCATGGGCCTGATCTAAAAGTCCGAATAAAGCGTTAAAGTTCCATAACAACTGAACTCATCAGTTTAGTTACTATGTCTACATCCAAACCTAGATTCGTTTTATGGTGGTCTACACAATTGAAGTTACTTGACTCTGATTGTCTCATATCCTCAACATGTGAGGAGATATTGATCAGATACTCAATCTCTCTAGTTGATAATTGTTGTGCCATAGAATTAAGTGTTGATCAAAATTCAACTGGCTAATACATGTCTGCACCCCAAGATGACCCACACAGGCCGAGCAGGGCGTCCTTTCTTGCTAGGTCGAGACAAACGTCCATTCTCTCCAGGCCGAGATAGGAGTCCCTTCTCGCCAGGCTGAGACAAGTGTCCCTTCTCGCCTAGCCGACTCATCCCTTTTCACTAGGCCGAGTCGCCCCTTCTTGTCAGGTGACGTCCCTTCTCTCTAGTCCGGGTCGAGACTTTTCGAGGCTGACTAAAAAGGCGGTACTTGTCGGCCACCAGATCAATGCTATGAGCACCCCACTCGACCCGCTATATTAGTCGACAACTTGCATAGCCAACTAAAAAGGTGGTGTTTGTCATCCCTCAGCCGGATGACTAGAGAGGCAGTGTATCCTCTAACCCCCTGCCGACAACCAGCTAGCCTTACATTAACTGCTCTGACAAAGTCATCATTTCTCTAGCCATTATAGTCTTTATGACTCATCAGACCCAATCAGCACCAAGCAGCTGCTGTCGCTTTTCACTCACCACCTAGATGACCCATCTTCGCTAGTAGCCAATACATATCAGCTGTCTGCCAAGTCAGTTGATTTTCTAGACTCGGCTCAAGTTACCTATCTGTCCTTTTGATCCTCTATAAAAGGAAGCCATGCGGCTCAAGATGGCTCTCTAGTCTTTTTTGCACAACATTGAAACCTTCTTCATCATCTCATATTTTCCCACTCAAATTTTTATACTGATTTGATCGTCGGAGGAACAACCAGAGAACCTAACACTGACCTCTTACGAGTTCTTCATGTGCAGGGAAGAACAATAGGCTCTTGAACCAACCATCTAAAGTAGTTTGAGGACTTCAACCACACATTAATCCTTAAGTAAACCCCCTGTTAGATAATTACTGACATCAACAAGAACTTCTATAACTTACTGGATCTACGCATACGTAGACTATACCATCCTACGCCAATGAGGTACTGTCATGTGGATCTACTTGTAGACCAAGTACTTATCATCATAGTCTCACTATCCAGATGATCACACATGTAGATGCTAATGTGTGTTAGGAAATCCGTAGACTGTACCATCCTATGCTAATGAGGTACTGTCACGTGGATCTACGTGCACACAAAGGACCTATCATCATAGCCTCACTATTAGGATAGTGACGTGTGTAGATGCTAATTTGCCTTTGGTAATCCATATAAATACCCCTCCTATCTAAGGTAAGACAAGAGAGAGACACATTCAATTGTAAGGCTCGGTACTGTAGGCTTCAAAAATTTCTTATAGATTACCATACATAGCTCAAGATAAAGAGAAGGTGATAAACGTCATTATCTGAGTTATAAAGGATCATCCAAAGCCAAAGATCAACTAAGGGAATGCACAAGAAGCGCATCACACAAGTTTCGAGGCACAGAATATATCTCGGAAACTATGAGAAAACTCATAGTTTTTGAGACAGTTGCGGCTGTCTCAGAAGCTATGAAGGCAAATCATAGTTTTCGAGACACTTGCGATTGTCTCGGAAACTAGAGTGGACTTGGCGATGGTTTTCTCGAGTCTTGTGCGATCTACGTGGCTTTATAATTGCTAGGAATCATCCATAAACATAGGGGAGCCGTTACAAGTGAAAATCACACCCATAACTGCTAGAATAATGGTAAATAAACGTGGTTGAAGTGGTTACAAAACTGCCAGAAACGAGTCATGTTTCTGAGACAGCCGTGAGTGTCTCGGAAACAGAGGTTCTTCGACGTAGTTTCTTTTCAACTTCAGACTTTAGTTATGATTCTTATAGGTTATAAATACCCTCCTAGGACCATTACTGACGAGGAGGAAGGCAGGTAGAAACTTAAGCAATTTGGGGATTTTGAGAAAGAGAGAAAGAGTCTTCATTATTTTTAAGCATTTGACTTGATCTTGAGAAGAGTGTTTTATCTTACTTTGCTAAGATATCCACTTCTGTCTTTGTTTCTAACGAAACATCGACCTTAAGCCTTCTTCACGATTCAACTTGGATCTATGATTCGGTCATCCACGGGCTAACGCACCCCCGGCACAGGAAAAGATCTCACGCAAGCAGCGGGTGATAAACGTCCTCTACATGTGTTTTTAGGAGGTTATTTGTTTGTAACAAGAAGTCCTATAAAAAGGCTTGTTTCTTTGAATATATTGTATTCGATAAACGATTTGTAATGAATTCAGCAAATAAAATAATTTTTGACGCAAACACACTGGCGACTACAGTGGGAGCCAATGGTCTTACTACCGAGACCATCGTGTCGCAACTGATCAAAATCCCGGTTGAATCTATGGTCGAGTACGAGTTCGACCAAGCAAAGTTCTAGGAATATCTCTCCTCATCCTCCTCAAGATCTTTATTGTCTTGCAAGTACAGAAAGATTACATCCGTGAAGAAGGTGTTTCAATCTTCAATTTCAATGAAGGCTACAGGTGATGACTTCCACTCAATCGTTGATGAGGTTTCTCCTCGCAACACTGCTCCGGTGATTAACAATGCTGGAACCTTTACTCACAACGACTCCTCTCTAGTTAAGGAGTTGTTGAATAAAAAGTCACCGACTCTGACAAAGAGGGATCATCAGAGACAACACTAGCGCCGCGCTCGTTAGCTTGCTAAGGCTATGGTACAAATCGATGGAGTTCTCTACTACATGGATCTAGAGTCAAAGGAGCATCAAGTGATCTAGTTGTCTCAATGGCAAACCACCGACACCTCTGCTAAGCCATCGACTGATGAATGAATGGATCCACGTGAAAAGAACACATTCAACTCTTAAGGAACACATCTAAAAGCATCATGCAAACGCCGCTCTTGCCCATGTCCTCTTGCAGAAGACACAAGAAATGAAGAAGGAGATAGTGGCCAAAGAACCACCAAAAGCCCACAAAGTCTGGATTCTAAAATCCGAAACTACACGAAAATTAGACTCAGAGGCTATTCCCTTCAACCGAGACACTAACCAGTGTCTCGGCCAAAGGGGCCTTGTCCGAGACACTTACCAGTGTCTCAGTCAAAGGCAAGCCCCCACGACTGCTTCATCGACTCCGTTAGTGTCTGTTCCTCATCGGTCTATTCCAACTTCATTTGTTCAACCATCAATGAAGCCTTGGGTCAGCCCTGAACTGTCAAAATTTAAAATCATGATGGCGGATCGCATCGGTCCTTTGCACGAAGATCGAAGCAAAGCTCTAGTCAAAGAACACTTGGGTCCGCTGAACAAATCCTAAGTGACTCTTCAGGCTGGGGTCGTACGTGTCCTCCCACTAAGTCAAAGCAATCTCAAGCTAAGAAAGCTCCTATAACCACCCACTTGGGGGTGTGTGTTGAAACCCGGGAGCCTGTTGAGAGTCCATACTAAAAAGAGGGTGGGTCTAAATGTACGACTCCTGAGAATGCCAAAAAGGCTTTACATCCTCGGAAGAAGATGAATACGTTAAAAGACAATGTCATACCTAGGG
The DNA here is from genome assembly GCF_001876935.1 of Asparagus officinalis. Taxonomy (NCBI): domain Eukaryota; kingdom Viridiplantae; phylum Streptophyta; class Magnoliopsida; order Asparagales; family Asparagaceae; genus Asparagus; species Asparagus officinalis. The sequence goes on along the minus strand of NC_033794.1, from coordinate 45,550,983 downwards.
AATCAAACCAACAGCCGATAGGTTACTCCGGTCATTATACCAATGAGTTGTACTATCAGATTAGAGGTGTGAATAAGTCTCAAAAGAGGACTGTTCGAGAAACGAGCCCTCATTGCTCATGTGAAAGGCTCATCAGAGCAGTATCGTCTGAATGTAGCTGCTCCAGAACCACTTCACAAAGGGTCTCTATATTTCAAAGACTTTCCACCGAAGCGTCAATGACCAAACCAAGATGTTTCCATAGGAAAAGATCAGCCATTCAAAATAGAGAATTGCCAGAAGTCACCATCAACATGGCTGATAAATGGAAACAACAGGCTACCAATTTTGACCCTGACTTTTTTCCAGGAGGAAGAGTTGATCAAAGGCTCTCCCAAAGAATGTCACAGCTACAGCTAAGGGCAACTAGACAAAGAGATTATAGGAGAATGCATGAAGAGCTGTCTTCAGATGACGAAGCCTTAGATACTTGTTTCGCGGTTGCTTTTGATGATACAACGTCCAGTATAGGGCAAGCTAGAGAGGCATTCACCATCACACCTGATCACTTGACTCAAATACTTCAAGAATCTCTGGCTAAGCAGCGAGAAGAAATTCGAACTGAAATGAAGATGGAGATAGAATTAGCCATGTAGCAGATGAGGGAGCTGCAAACTCAATCTCAACAACCTAAGCCAAGTCAACGAGCTGAATCTAGCTGTTGTGCTCAAAACAACGCAGATGATAGCAACGCATATGTGGTTGAACACATTTTCTGGTCCTCCTCAACATTCCCCGAAGAAAAATGAGGATGGAGATAATAAAATGATGGAAGAGCTTGAGAACAAGATCAATGCCTTGATGTCGGCTCAAGAGGTGGAAAAGATCGGTATTTCGTGCCCATACCCAAGGGAGTGGGAGTCAATTCTATACCCGCCAAAATTCAGTTTGATCAATTTCATGTCATTCAACGGGAAAGGCTCTGCTACTCAGCACTTGATCTACTTCAAGTCTCACTTAGGTATGATTTCTTGTAATGAGACCTTGATGATTCGGTCATTCGTAGGCACTCTTCATGGGGCCGCCTTCGATTGTTATCGACATATCAAACCATGGAGTCAACTGCTGGGACGACATGAAAAATCTGTTCCTAAGTAACGTCTTTGATGATGACACCGAAGTATCAATTGGAGCTCTGATGGACGAGAAGTAGAAAGACGGGGAGTCAGTTGACGACTTTATCAAATGCTTCCGTAACAAGGCAATGAATTACAGGGATCCTATTATAGAGGAGTTCATCTTACAGACATACCACAACAATCTCTCCATTAATATCCTGGAAGCCCTGGGGGTCATGCCATCTAAAACCTGGAAGGTTTTAAAACTACACGGTGAACAGGCCGAATGCTTCTTCAAAAGAAAGAAGGTTGAGATAGGCCAACCGACAACGCTTGCTACTACTGTTGACGTTAATCAAACATTACAGCGACAATCACGACAACAATCACCATAACGGTCGCCTCAAATGTAATGGTACTCCTTCAAAGATGATAAGGTTCCTGCCATCTTCAAGTATCTCCTGAACAATGACAAAATTGAGCTACCACCTATTAAAAATCAGGATGAAGGCAACAAGGGTTCAGACCCAAAATATTGTGTGTACTATAGGAGGGTTATTTATCCCACCAAGGCTTGTTTCGTTCTCAAAAACAGAATTCAAGCCTTGATTAATGCCGGCATCATAACGGCGAAACAAGCCAAATGAGAACGATGAATATTCCAAAGAGTATACGAATATAAACTGCTTCTCCAAAACTCTAAAGAGTATAAGAGTATAAATTGTTTCTCCCTTTCCTCCGACGGATATACGAGGTTAAACTACTTCCCTTATTTCTAACAATGGGAAGTTCCTGGAGAATACTACTCTTAATATTCTTAAGGATAACCCAATAATGTGACTGAATATAATTGGATTCAGGTTCGCCAAAGAGCTGGGGTGGAATACCTCAATGCATTCTAATGGGAAGTTCCTGGCGAATACTACACATGGTATTCTTAAGGATAACCCAAAACCGATTATTTAAGGTGAAAACAATCATCAAAATAATTCATTCTAATTATGATTAAAAACCTCCCACTGTAGCTATTTAATTATCTCCCAGATGATTAAAACCCTTCCACTGTAACTTTCGGAGCACTCTTTTGTTGAGATGAGATTCAACGACTACATATGGTCAATCTTTCCTCATGAAACTCTCAGGGTGTAATTTTGAAGTGCTTATTGATTCACGGTCCTCCACTATAAAATCTCTCACTGATCAAATTAATTAACGAGGGGTCCACCAAAATTCTTCATAGTTAAATCCATTCAAACTCCCACTGTCTAAACCTTTAACACTCCTACTATTAAAGTACTGACACGATATTAAAAATTTCAATCTGCTGATCCATGGTGATTATCAAACCCCTTCGTGTTAAGTCCTAGCCACTTGACACCAAAACCCCCCCACTGAATGGTTTGTACAAGTCAACATTCTAACTGTTATTTGTACATCCACTCCCACTGTTCATTTGGTCAAACCTTTAAACAGTTAGGACCAAAGCCAAAATCCTCTCTAGATTTCTTCCATGAACGACAGGTCCACTTTCAAATTGAACGATCAAATATTTAAATAGTTAGGGTCATCTCAAACTCCCATTTGGTCAAACTTTTAAACAGTTAGGGCCAAAGCCAAAATTTAAATAGTTAGGGTCATCTCAAACTCCCATTTGGTCAAACTTTTAAACAGTTAGGGCCAAAGCCAAAATCCCCTCTCGATTCCTTCCATGAACTGGTCAAACTTTTAAACAGTTAGGGCCAAAGCCAAAATCCCCTCTCGATTCCTTCCATGAACGAGAGGTTCACTTTCAAATTGAACGATCAAACATTTAAACAGTTAGGGTCGTCTCAAACTCTTATTTGGTCAAAGCTTTAAACAATTAGGGATAAAGCTAAAATCTCCTCTCAATTCTTTCCATAAACAAGAGGTCCACTTTCAAATTGAACGATCAAATCTTTAAATAGTTAGGATCATCTCAACTCCCATTTGGTCAAACCTTTAAATAGTTAGGGCCAAAATCATAATTTTCTTTCGATAAACGAGAGTCTTCCATCCACATCAGGCGATCAAATATTCCTACAGTTAGGGTCATTTCAAAATTCTCACTTGGTCAAACCTTCAAATAGCTAGAGCCGAAGTTGGAATTTTGTCTCGATAAACGAGAAATTCATTCTTAGATTAGATAACCAATCCTATAAAAGTTAGGATTATCTGGATCTTTTTGATTCTCGGAGTGAAGATCTCAATTTTAGTTTCACCTTCTAGATTCTTAAAGTGAAGATCCCACTTTGAGTTTCTTTTGTAGCAGGAGATAGAATATAAATTTCTTCATCTCCAGCACCAGGTTCGTCTTTGCCCCTAGAGAAGCATGTTGGAGATAGAATATAAAATTCTTCCTCTCCGGCACCAGATTCGTCTTTTCCCCAAGAGAAGACACCACTAAAATCCATGTCTTTCACGCATGGAGGACTTTATCTTGATCCCTTATTAGAGATAAGTCTACGTCTAACACACGTTGCTGGTGAAAGCACCCTAACGCCACTAGGAAAAAACTCTAGAGGGGGGTGAATAGGGTTTATGCTAATCTAATCTAATTTATGCCAAATTAAAACTTTACTAACAAATATATCCTAGTACAAGAGATATGAACAATATATATATGCGAGGATATACAAATATCACAAGGGTAAACAAACTATACTAGATAGTGGGCAAAATAAACATAAGCAAGGCGATATAAATAATAAACACGAATATAAATGAACGCCAAGGACAAATGCAAACAAACGATACGATCACGGAGTTCAGTCCCCACAACCTACGTCTCTACTCCTCACCTCGAGAAGATCTCCACTATCACAACCGGATTTTCTACGCTCACCCGAATAACATTTACACCTCACACTCGGTTTTCTAGTTCACCGAAACTTTACAATCACTCACAATATAAACACACTAACTACCATCTCAAGTGTTGGTCTCTAGCTCGTGTCTCCCTCAAGTGTTAGGAATTACAACCTCTCTCTAGGCATTACCACCTACCCCACTCCTCTTGGGACGACCCCGTCTCTCACCACACACTCTTCTTGGTGTACTAGTGACCACCTACCCCACTCCTCTTGGGACGACCCCGTCTCTCACCACACACTCTTCTTGGTGTACTAGTGTAATACAAAGTGAACCTCACAATTAAGCATAAATACAACAAAGTTTGTTCTCTATAAAGGATGAGAACTCTATGTAAGCTCAAACTATAAGTCACAAACCCATAACCCAAATTATACAATAAATGTAAATACAATAAGCTCAATGGTTGTGTGTGAACAAAGAGATTCAATAAAACAATTAAACTCAATATGAAATCTAGCTTACGAAATTAAGATCAAACATATAAAATATTATAATTGAGTTTAAGAAAAACTTCTCTATAGATTAAGAGAGAGAGGGAGAAGAGTTGGATGCTCAATCACAATTGATGATCTTCCTCAAACTCTTGTGAAAATTGCTTCACAAACAAAACTCTTCAACACTCTTTTAAACAAACACAAAACACCCTTAAATTTGTTTTAAACAATTCTCTTGAGTAAGTTTTTGGTCTGAGGTATGAGAGGTATTTATAGAGATCCCAAGACACAAGAAAAACAAAGAAAAAAGACCAAAAACCCAAAACAAGACAAAGACTGAAAAAACTAGCTGTTACAGCATCAGTCAACTGACGGCTTCCATCAGTCGACTGACGGTTTCCATCAGTCGACTAATGTGCTGACCGTTAGAGGCATTTTCCAGCTCATCAGTCAACTAACGAACTTTTATCAGTCGACTGATGGATCATCAGTGGACTAGTCAGTAGACCAAAACAAAATATAAACTTTTTGTTATTCCAGGTGATTTCTTCAGTCGACATATCAGTCGACTGATGTCATCAGTCGACTTACCAGTCGACTGATAACAGGTTATCAGCCTGAATCAAATAGTAAAACTAATGTTTGAAGTGCCTTTAAAAATAACAAATAAATTCCAAAAAAATATAAAACTTTGGAAAATCATTGTAAACATGTAAATAAACATGTTACAAAAAGAATTTTTGAAATTGCACTTCTCAATAGTAAAATCTTATCATTTTTCAAAACTAGTCCAAAACATGAAAATACAAAACACATGTTTTTGATATTTTGGCTAAACCATGTTTTGAAACTTTACAAAATAATTTTATAGACTTAATAAAAGATGTATATAGTGAATGTTAAGTCTATAAACAATAATACATTATTTTCACAAAAATGTATATATAATACAAAATATATTTGTTTTTCCAAAAATAATAGAATATGAAACATGTGAAAGTGTATAAGAATATAACTATTGTTTCATATCTATAAAGCTAAACCAAAAAAAAACAATAAATATGAAAATAAACATGTATATATATAAATATGTATTTGTTTCATATTTAAACCTAAAAACTTATAAAACCAAAACATGTGTATATATATATGACTATATATATAACAACCAAATACGTGTGTGTGTGTGTGTGTGTGTGTGTATGAGCTTAAAGTATCTACACACAAGTATAAACCTAAAAACTAAATTACCAAAACTTTATAGATCATGATTGCAGCTCAACTTGGTACACTTTGCGGATGAAGCTTGAACTTGGATGTTCAACATGAATTGCATTGCTTCACTCTACTATTTCCGCCAACCTCCATTTGATATTAACAACCAAATACGTGTGTGTGTGTGTGTGTGTGTGTGTGTATGAGCTTAAAGTATCTACACACAAGTGTAAACCTAAAAACTAAATTACCCAAGCTTGATAGATCTTCATTGTAGCTCAACTTGGTATACTTTGCGGATGAAGCTTGAACTTGGATCTTTAACATGAATTGCATTGCTTCACTCCACTATTCTGCCAACCTGCATTAGATATGATCGTGAATGCTCGATTTCATCCATCCTCCAACATGTTGTTAGCCTAGAATAAATATAAAACACAAACACTAAACAAACAACATTAGTTGTAAATTGTTTGTTAATCATCATTAAAACAAAAAGACCCAACAGCCGGGTAGTACGTTCCCATAAAAATGATAAAGCCTATGTATTCAATATCGTAGCCGGTGATTATCATTAAGTTAATAATCTCCGACTCTATGCCTTTTATGCATGGGGGATGTTATCTCGATCTCTTATTAGAGATAAGTCTGCGTCTTATTAGAGATTATCATTAAGTTAATAATCTCTGAATCTATGCCTTTTAGCGTAATGTTACATATAGAACGGATTTAGATAATCTATATACTAGCCCGATTTAAATGATAATCGGTAAAGGCACATCAAATCTGTTGACAGCTGAGAATTTGCCAAAAATTCTACAAGTATCATGTTTATTTGTTCTAAACAAGAATGAGTAATCATAATAAAACTTGAATGAGAAAAAAATGTGCTTTATTTATGAGAAAAAGTTTAAGGAAATACAAAAGAAGTGTCGATACAAGAAAGAATTCTTAATCTAAAGACAACTTGTAGGTACGGATTTGCGCCTCAAATGTAGAAAGCTTTTCCACATAAGCTTGTTCAAACTTAGCTATCAAGCTAGCTTTTAAGGATTCCTCACTGGTATTCTGAGGCTTGAGGACTTCTTGTTCTGTTTTAGTAAGCTTTTTGTCCTGGAGCTCCAATTGTCTGAATAGGTCTGCTTCAACACTTTCCGCCTCAGCCAAATCGAGCTCCAAAATGCCTTCAGCCTTAGATCTATATGGGTAGCTATGTAAGAAGAAACACCCCTATCTGGAGATCCATCAGATACTCGATTTACTATTTTAGCTGGACCAAATGGGCTTCAATTGAATCAACCAGCTCAAGGTATCCACCGTCTCCAATCCCCGACACATGTCGATCGAGTGAACTCCTAAAGCTATCAAAAGATGATCCTTTATGAATAATTCGATCGATCATGAGGTTTAGGAAGTAAACAAAGCTTTGAATATCTAAAATAATAACACCCTTGTCTGGATCCTCATTGGATATCAATGCTTTGATGGACTCAAGTAGTGATGAAGGAGGCACTGCAACAGGAGCAAAGAAAATAAGTATTCAAGTGAATAGTTGGATAAATGTTTGAGACTCAGAATGTGAAGGCAATAGTGAATGAAAATGTACCAAGTCCAACAGAAGAACTTTCAACATGACTTTCTTGCCCCGATGATGTCAGTTCAGTTTCCTGGGCAGCTAGAGCGTTCTCAGAAATTGCTATGGTCGACATGCCTGCTTCGTCGGTTGGTTTAGCAGCTAGAACCTCTATTAGTATTGGAGTTGATTCCATAATAGTTTGAGGTTGAGAAGAAGACGGCTCGACCATAGCGATGATCCGCTCAGCACTTGAAGAGCCTAAATGTTGGACCTGTTCTGAGGCTTCAACAACTGTAGTTGTATCGGCACCAGTGTTCGGCCCTATAGTCAAAATTTCTGTTTAAGTATCTAAAATTGAACAACAAAGGAATAAATGGAATTTGAGAATGAAAAGTCATACTTGCAGATAAACCAGCTCCAACAACTGGTCCTGTAGCAGCACTTGAACTATTCTCTGATAGCAGTTCGGAAATCAACTTGTGATCAGGTTCAGAGAGACTTATCATGTGGTCGAGGTTACCCACAAGCCCCTTTTCAGAACTAAGGATCCCTCATAATCTTTTCTGTGGCCTGGCTGTAGAACATGATTCCTTACCCATTGTGGTCCTCTCATAATTTTCCATAACAGAAGATTGACCCTATCCTGATCATCAATAGAAAGTGAGGTCATGGACACACCCGCCACTTGAAGAGATGCTGTGTCGAAAAGGTCATCCTTCTCCTGAGATCTAACATAGGAAAGAATCTTTTTCAAATGATTCCTCTCTAAGTCATTTAGAGGGACCGGGCTTAACACATCCCTATTCACCTTAGGCCAAGTCGAACAGGCAAGGATGTTGTTAGCACCATAAGCCCACACATACTCCTCTCTCCAGTCTTCATCCTGCTCCAAAGTGTCGGTGATGAGCTAGAAATTGCCTCGATAATGATAAAAGTAGTGTGGGTCTCTCTCAGTCGACTCAACACTGATCAGATGACTAAGTAACCTCATACTTGGTTAGATTTTGATACGATGGCAGATAACTATGAAGGCTACCAAAATCCCAACCGCACTTGGATGAAATTGGGAGGGGGGAACTCCTAAAGCAACGTATACCTCCCTAATGAAAGAATGGAGAGGCAGCCGTAAACCAAATTCCAGATGGGTCAGATATAATAGCACTCGATTCACGCCATGACTATACACTGGATCACTCTTTTCAGGTACAGCCTATGTAAGAGTCCTGGGATGTCATAAAGATCGTAAAGCTGTATGAGAGTGCCCATGAAAACCTTCGAGTGAATAAGCTGGAGAAGAACAAGCATTTCCTCATCATGGCCCATGGTTGAAGCTTGAGAACAGAAACAAAGGTAAGAATCTGTAAAGACACGGAACTGCCTTTTCACATTAGGATGTGTTTTGATCAAGCAAAACACTCCTAGTAAGCGTTAATCCCCATGAAGAAGGATGCCAACTCTTCCCGAGTGATCTTAGGAAGAAGAACAAACGAGGATGCATATGCAAAACCCTAAATTTTGAACTGACAAAGGGGTAAAACCTCACCTACGAATGATTGTTTTGGTGAAATTTTTTTTTTTCATTGGTGGACTCATTACAACTTCAGTCGTGATAATGAACTCAACAAAAATAAAAACAAAAGATTACAACTCTCTTAAAACACATACAATGGACGTTTATCACCCACTATTTATATGGGATTTTTGCCTGTGTCGGGGTTTATCCGTAGACCACTGAGCGATCAGATCAAGATATAGATTTTGTTGACTCACAAAGGAGTCAAGAAATTGAAGAAACTATCCCGGTAAAGCGAGATAATCACTCTTCTCGAGAATCACAGCTAGGTGCAATCTCAAGAAAAATGGATGAACGGATGCAGATCTCTCAAAATCTTCGTCTATATGCTGAATAGATCACCGAGATCTCTTTCTCCTCTTTGAAATTCGTGCTCCTCACCCTTTAGTTCGACAGGGCTTCACCGAGGCTCGAGAATTTTGGATGTGTGTGAATAAATGCCCTAGAGCTATATTTATAGTCTTCATAAGCTCGGTTTTCAGATAAGAACCGCCGATTTGATCTCATCCTCACTTGTAACCACTTGACCATATTCCAAGATAGCTTCAAATCAGTTGGATCATAATCTACCAAAATCCCGGCGGTTAACGGCGAATAAAAGTGGAAAAATAGTATTTCGGGCCTGAGACACTCTCTGTGTCTTAGCCTTGGCCGAGAAACAATTTTTGTCTCGGTTGGCTGAGACACAAGACACTAGTTGTGTCTCAGTTGTTTTGCCTCTGACTCTCTCATCTGATCTTGAAATAAATTGATTCAAGATACATTGGAAAGATGATGAAGAGATCTACTCTTTTGAGTTTCTTTATATTCGAATCACTTCATGGCAAAAAAATGTGAGACATCATTGGTGTCCTGCAGGTGTGAAACAGCTTGGACCATCTCTGTTATTTTGGCTCTAACTTTCACGTCCTATCTCAGAATGAGGTGATCTAAGTTGCATTGAAAAGAAGATGAATATATATATATATATACAAATTTTGTTTTTTGAGATTCTTCAGATTCGAATCTCATCATGACCAAAACATATCAAGCCCGAGACACACTTTGTGTCTCGGCCTTGGTCGAGACACACATTATATCTCGGCCTTATTTTTAGCTCTAACTTTCATGTCCGATCTCATAATAATGTGTTCCAAGATGTTTTAGAAAGCGGATGAAGATATATATAACTTTTGTCTTTTGATCTTCTTCAGATTGAAATCGTATCATGACCAAAATAGCTCTATCAGGCCCGAGACACACATTGTGTCTCGGCCTTGTTTTGCCTCTAACTTTCAAGTACGATCTCAGAATGAGATAATCCTAGATGCATTAGAAATCTGATGAAGAGATATACAACATTTATATTTTGAGCTTCTTTAGATTTAAATCATATCATGGCCAAAATAGCTCTATCAAGCCCGAGACACACTTTGTGTCTCGGCCTTGGCTGAGACACACATTGTGTCTCGGTCTTGTTTTGGCTCTTACTTTCACTCTGATCTCAGAATAAGGTGATACAAGATGCATTGGAAATATGATGAAGATATCTACAACTGTTGTCTTTTGAGATTCTTCAGATTCAAATCACATCATGGCTAAAACAGATCTATCAGGCCCGAGACACACTTTGTGTCTCGGCTTTGGCCGAGACACACATTGTGTCTCGGCTTTGTTTTGGCTCTAACTTTCACGTCCAATAAACATAATATGAGAAGTAGTAAGTGTTAGACCCTAGAGGGGGGGTGATTAGGGTCTTATGCTAATCTAATCCGATTTTATGCCAATTAAAACTTATTAACAAGTTATCCTAGCAAGTATGAAATACAACAAAAATATATGAGCTAGGATAAGCAATATGGACAACAATGTATATCCTAGAAAAGAGATATAGGTAATGTATGTGCAAGGATATATAAACTAACACAATGGTAAACAATATGAACTAGATAGTGGATGATAAAAATAATGAGCTATGGACAATGGCGACAAGAAATATAAACATAAAATTAAGTGCGTCAAAGCAAACTCAAACTCACGATATGATCACGGAGTTCGGACCTTCCATCCTACGTCTCCGCTCCCCACTCCCGGGGAGAAATCCACTATCACAACCGGGTTTTCTACGCTCACCCGAATAACATTTACGCCTCACAGTGTCGGTTTTCAACGCTCACCGATCAACGTATACAATCACTCACGCTCTTTAATGGAACTTTAACTTTAGCTGGTCGTGACCAAGAAACCACCGGTTTCGCTTGGTGGTCCGGGAATGCCAGACTTATCAATTTGTCTGCGCGGCGGCTTCGAATAGATCATATAACAATTCCCTTTCTCTGAAAATATAGAAAAAGGGAGTCTGTACGCCACACGAATTAGTGAATTAGGCAAGGTTCCAAAGATCAACGGCCTCCCCGGGATTCAGAAGAAGCAGATAGAGCAAAGGCCTCCTCTTTCTGTCCGCTCTTCTAGATGTTCGCCGTGGGAGATTGGTGCTCCTTGAGGTATGCCTTTCCCGCTTGCTTCTTCCCTTATCTGTCTTTTCCATCCAGTGCCCACACTGCGTCAGAAAATCTACGTCTTCGATCTTTCTTTGCAACTTATAAATAAGTCGGAATCTTTCTCTCGGCTCATGCGGTCATTTAATGTCGGTTTTCAACGTTCACCGATCAACGTTCACTCCTCATATTCGGTTTTCTAGTTCACCGAAAACTTCACAACAATACACTAGGTTTTCTAGCTCACCGAAAACCTAACAACACTCACAATGTAACAAATATAAATTTGTTCTCTACAATAGATGAGAACTCAATTAAGCATAACTCAATGTTACAATCTATCACAACCTTAATATACTATGTATGCAAATACGATAAGCTCAAGTGGGTGTGTGTAATAATAAGATAAAATCAAATCTAAACTCAATATAAAACTAGTTTTAATAGAAATGATAATCAACAAATAATTATAAATAAAAGCTAGAGTTGAGTTTAGGAAAACTTCTCTAGATGACAAGAGAGAGAGATGGATTGAATGCCCAAAATACAATTGATAATCTCCTCAAGCTCTTGTAAAACTTTCTTCATAAACCAAACCCTTAAACAAGCTTAAAACAAGCTTAAACTCTTTTTAAAACTCTTTAAAATATTCTCTTGTTGTATGTTGAGCTGAAGGTAAAAGGGGGTATTTATACAAACCCCAAAGCCAAGAGAAAGCTAAGAAAAAAACCAAAAAAACCAACTCAGTAACAGCTCTGGAAAACTAGCTGTTAGAGTCCAACGGTCAAATCGGCGGTCGATCGCGAAGAACAAAAAACAGAAGAAAAACTTCCAGAGAGTTCGACGGTCGACCACGGCGGTCGACCGTGAGAAATTTTCAGCTGACGGTCGCCGCGAAAGTTTCTGCTGCACACTATACAAAAGACTCAGGCGCGGTCGACCGTGGCGGTCGACCGTGAACTAATACATGAAATACAGGTTTTGAAAAACTATTTGCTGATTTTAAAACATTGTTTAAAAATATCAAATAAATTCTAAAAAATGTAAAACTTTGGGAAATGATTGTAGATATGATAATAAACATGCTATAATGATTGGTTTCCAAAAAGGACTTCCCAAATAAAAAATATCATTATTTTACAAAATAGGCCAAAACATGAAAATGTAAACATGTGAATTTTGATATTTTGGCTAGACCATGTTTTGAAACTTTACAAAATGATTATGTAGACTTAATAAAATATGTATATGATTATTGTTAAGTCCAAAAACTAAGAATACAATATTTTCACAAATACAATAGAAAATGAAACCAAAAATATTTGTTTCATATCTAAGTAGATAAACCAAATCACAATAATAAATATGAAATATGTAATTTCATATTTATAAACATGAAAACCAAAACTTGCGTTGTATATATATATGACTACATATATATACAAGGAAACCAATAAAATATGTGTGTATATGATATTGAGCTTAGAGTATCTAACACACAAAATATAAAACCTAAACTAAGTTACCCAAGCTAGATCTTGATCTTCAATAAGCTCGACTTGGTACACATGCGGATGAAGCTTGAACTTGATCTTTAACTTTGAATTGCATAAGCTTCACTCCACTATTCCGCCAACCTCCATTGGATATGATCGTTGAAGCTCTATTCCATCCATCCTCCAACACGTTGTTTACCTAGAATAAATACAAAAACACAAACACTAGACAAACAATATTAGAAGTAAATTGTTTGTTAAACATCATCAAAACAAGAAGGATAACAGTAAGATGCAATAGACTACCAATCAATCATCTATATCTCTTTTCATCAATCGATACACCATGTCTCATCCTTTGAAAGCTTTATTGAAGGAATCATAGGAGTTAAAGCAGATTTTAGAGTATCCATACCAAAATGTTTTAAAAGCTCTTTCACATAGTTCTCCTATGAAATAAATGCTCCATATTTTATTTGCTTTATGATAACCATAAATATATGCAAGTTGTAAGACTACAACTATCAAGTATAGTATTTAATATATCGAATCCATAAGGAAGGTGTATGTTTGGAAATTTTAAATTTCATCCTAGAAAAGTGTGGACAAAGAAGAGTGAAATAAAATGTGTAGAGATGTAGAAAGACATTTGTCACAAGAATAAAAGGTTAAAACAAGAGGGGAGAAGAGAAAATGAGGAAACTACTAAAAAGGAAAGATATAAAGAGGAAAATAAAAGGGAATAACAAGAAGTGGAAACAAGAAAAGAGAAAGAGGCAGAAAGAAGAGAAAATTTAATAAAATAAAATTAAGAAGAAGGAAATCAATAGAGGAAGAGAAAAATCAAATAAAAAGATTAAGAAAAAATAAATAGAGAAGTTAGAAATATAGAATTGAATCCACTTGTTAATTTAAATTAAGATTTATGAGCTACTCATTTTTTTATCATATTTACTTTGGATTTACTAAATATATAGACTATCAAATCACTTAAGAAAATGATAACCTATCAAATTATCGTTCAAGCAAAATCACCATTCATAAAAAGAATAAGCAAGTAGATAGTAATTCTAAAAAGTTTATTTTCAATTTCTCCTCCATGATCAGATCGAATAGTAAGAATAAGAAGACATTTTTCATTTTTAACTATTTAAAAAAAATAATTTATTTTTAAAACGTTCACTTTTTTTCTAGAAACATGACCATGTGATCTAGAATAATCATAAACCATTTTTAAACAGTAACTCTATCCTCCTAAACTTTGTGTGGACACTAGTTCATAAAGATCTAAGTGAAGTAATTGTAAAAGTTTATAAGTGCTTACTAGATTCTTCAAACTATAAGAGGATTCTATGAATATACCTTTCGTGCAAGCCTCACTTAGACTCTTACTTTTAAAAGTAGTAACAGGCAAATTTCTAACTAATTCTTTCTTTGAGAGTTTTGTAATAAACTCATGTTTGCATATCCAAGTCCCCTGTGCCAAAGCTCACCATCCTCTCCTCCTGCAACCAAATATTTTACATTGTTAGATTTAATATCATTGAAATTTAAAGTATACACATTAGCATGTCTATTTCCTATAAACATGTAGGTCACAAATCTCATCCTAAAGGAGTGTTTCCTTTAGGATGGATGGATAAAAAATAATATTTAAATTAGGGTATATCCTAAGATTCTCTCTACAAAGATAGAGGTTTTATTAATAGTGGGGTTCAATATCTCCAATAGACTCAAGAGTGTATTGTTAATTATCCTTTGGAGTGAACTAAAGGGACCTTCGATTAGCGAGTTAAAAATTTTACATGAGCTAGAATAAATTCTATATGTTTGAATAGAATAACATTTTGGCTATTTGATCTAGATGGAATTTACTTTAGTTTAAATACATTTTGGTTCATAATTTAAATTTGAATATAGTTTAGAGACATCTCGATCCATAATTTTGATTTGATTTTAGTTTAAGGATATTTCGGTCCATAATTTGAATTTGATTTTAGTTTAGGGACATTCTGGTCCATAACTTGGACTTGATTTTAGTTTAGGGACATTCTGGTCCATAATTTAAATTTGTCTTTTGTTTAAGGGCATTCTGGTTCATATTTGGATTTGGTTTTAGTTTAGGGACGTTCTGGTCCATCTTTGGATTTGATTTTAGTTTAGGGACATTTCGGTCCATATTTGGATTTGATTTTAGTATAGAGATATTTTGGTCCATATTTGGATTTGATTTTAGTTTAGGGAGATTTCGGTCTATAATTTGATTTTAGTTTAGGGACATTTTGGTTAATATTTGAGATTTGATTTTTAGTTTAGGGACATTCCGATCCACATTTGGATGTGATTTTAGTTTAGGGACATTTTGGTCCATATTTGGATTTGATTTTAGTTTAGGGACATCTCGGTCCATAAATTGAATTTGTTTTTAGTTTAGGGACATTCCAGTCCATATTTGGATTTGATTTTAGTTTAGGGACGTTTGGGTCCATGTTTAGATTTAATTTTTGTTTAAGGATATTTTGGTCCATAATTTAATTTTTGTTTAGGTACATTTCGGTCCATATTTGGATTTGATTTTAGTTTAGAGACATTTCGGTCCATATTTGGATTTGATTTTAATTTAGAGACATTTTGGTCTATAATTTGATTTCAGTTTAGGGACATTATGGTCCATATTTGGATTTGATTTTAGTTTAGGGACATTTTGGTCCACATTTAGATTTGATTTTAGTTTAGGGACATTTTTATCCATATTTGGATTTGATTTTAGTTTAGGGACATCTCGGTCCACATTTGGATTTGATTTTGATTTAATTTTAGTTTAGGGACATCTCAGTCCATAATTTGAATTTGATTTGTAAATTTAACCTTTTTTTTACTGATTTGTAAATTTTAGAATTTGTGGGACTGATTGATAATTTTTAACCTTTTTGGGATTGGTTCGTAATTTTCAGGCTTTTGGGACTGATTTATAATTTCTAAAACTGTTTAGGGTGATTTTACAATTTTAGGTAAAACTATTCTGGGCTATTTTGTATTTTTAGAAACTATTTTTGGGTTGTTTTGCAATTTGAGAAACTTGCTTTAGGCTGTTTTGCAATTTGAGAAACTTGCTTTGGGCTGTTTTGTAATCTTCAAAATTAATTTGATTTTTTCAAAATTTCTTCTTATTAAGAGGTCTCAGAAAAAAAATCCTTTAATAGCATTGGTTTACAGATTGCATATTAAAAGGTCTGAAGAAATCCTTTAATAGCACGATTGTGGAATTGCATATTAAAGGGTCACAAGAAATCCTTTAATAGCACGATTTGAAATTGATTATTAAAGGATCCGAAGAAATCTTTTAAAAACTTGGATTTAAAATTGCATATTAAAAGGTCCGAAGAAATCCTTTAATAGCATTTAAAATTTTAAATTGCATATTAAAGGGTCCGAAGAAATCCTTTAATAGCATTTGAAATTTGCATGTTAAAAGGGCCTGAAGGGATCTTCTACCACCATTTGATTTGATTTATCAATTAAAGTTGGCTGGTAATCAAAACACAGACCATTGAGCTACCAAGCAAAATAGCCAAATGAAATACAATTGGACTACCTAACACCGTAGCCATTGTTCATGCTGACAACAAGGAAATCAACGAATTTCCTTCAACCAATAACAAATTCTCATCAAAAGATGCATAGATAGTTCCAAAAACATCGAAGCACAGCAAGTCATATGAAAGCACAAATATATCAGTCACGAAATTTCAACTTAGTGATGGGGATTCAAAACAATCAAATCGAACCCTTGCTCTTCTGTACAGTTTGAAAGTAGAAAAGTAGGAAAAATCACAACAAATAAAAGATAAAAAAAACTTGTAGAAAAGTAAATAAGAAAGAACACACCAGATTTAACGATGTTCGGTAATCGTGCCTACGTCCTCGAGAGCCACACCACACAATTCTTTAATTAATATTAAAGAATATTACGACGCCCATAAATAGGATCTAATATCTCTGAGATCTCTCTGAAGAAATCTCTAAAAACCCTCTTTTTCTGATGTCTAATCTCTTCTAAGGCATTCCATATATATAGAAAACCTAAAACCAAAACAGACTCTCTTTTTCTGATGTCTAATCTCTTCTAAGGCATTCCATATATATAGAAAACCTAAAACCAAAACAGACTAGGAATTCTAAAACCAAAGGCATTCCATATATATAGAAAACCTAAAACCAAAACAGACTAGGAATTCTAAAACCAAAAAACAAAACACATTAGGAATCCTAGTAACTTGTTACCAAAACAGATTAAGAATCTTGTTACTAAAACAGATTAAGAATCATGTTACCAAAACAGATTAGAAAACATGTTATCTAACAATTTGTTTGATTCTAACTTTGAGTCTACATCCCTTCGACTAACAATCTCTCACTTGGAGACCAAAGCACAATCAACGAGCTCACCCAAGCTCTCCCTTCTGTTGGCCTTCTTATTTTGATGATGTTTAACAAACAATTTACTTCTAATATTGTTTGTCTAGTGTTTGTGTTTTCGTATTTATTCTAGGCAAACAACGAGTTGGAGGATGGATGGAATTACGTTTTAACGATTATATCCAATGGAGGTTGGAGGATTTTGTGGAGTGAAGCTATGTACAGTTCAAGTTGAAGATCCAAGTTCAAGCTTCATCCGCAAGATTACCAAGTCAAGCTATTAAAGATCAAGATACAGCTTGGGTAATTTAGTTTAGGAGTTTATATTATGTGTGTTAGTACCTTAAGCTCAATATAATATACACACACATATTTATTGGTTTCCATATATATATATATAGTTATATATATACATATATGTTTTGGTTTGATAGTTTTTAAGTTTTACTATGAAACAATTAAATATAATTAAAAAACATATTTTTGTTTCAATATTTTTGTTTCATACTTACATGCATATATATGATTTCATCAATATCAATTTTATTCAGTTCAATGAAATCATGTTTTAGTGCATTATATGTGTATTTTGATAAAATACTATATTAATTGTTTATAGACTTCATAACAATAATTTATATCTTTCTTCAAGTCTATAAAATCATTTTGTATTGTTTCAAAACATGGTTAAGCTAAAATGTCAAAACTCATATGTTCATATTTTCATGATTTGGACTATTTTACAAAATGATGATATTTTTTTATTTGGAAGGTCTTTTCTAAAAACTAGTTTTTGTAGCATGTTTATGTCTATAATCATTTCCCAAAGTTTTATATTTTATGGAATTTATTTGATATTTTTAAACTGGGTTTTAAAATCAGAAAACAACTTTCAAAACCTGTATTTTCATGTATCAGTTAGTGGTCGACCGCCACGGTCGACCGCGCTAATGTTTATCCCTCAGAAGCCAGTAGAAACTTTCGCGGTCGACCGTGATGATCGACCGTCAGTCTGTAAGTTTCTACGGTCGATCGCCACGGTCGATCGTAACTTTTTCTGTTGGTTTCTCAGCTTCGGAAATCCCTCGCGATCGACCGCGAAAATCTCACGGTCGACCGCCGATTACCCAACGGCTATATTGGGTATAGAATCAAATTTCGATTCTGTGGGATTTTCTGCTGATTTGTTTGGGGTTTTTGCTGCTGTTTTCTCTTCCTATATAAACCCCTCAAACCCTCTTCTACCAGCAACAACAAGAGAGTGTTTTAAAACAAGTTTAAAGAGTTTTAAACAAAGGTTTAAGTGTTGTTTAAGTTTGTTTAAGAAGCTTTTAAGCATTTGAGAGTTTGAGTTTGTGAAATCACTTTCACAAGAGCTTGAGGAGATCATCTATTGGTGTTTGAGCATTCAACTCTTCTCCTTCCACTCTTGATCTATTGAGAAGTTTTCTAAACTCAATCTAGCTTTATATTTTATATTGTTTGATTATTACTTTATTAAGCTAGTGTTCATATTGGGTTTAGTTGATTTTATTTTCTCTTTGTTCACACAAACACAACCTTTGAACTTATTGTATTTACATTCATAGTATAATTGGGTTGTGGGATTGTGTAACTTAGAGAGTGAGCTTATAATTCGTTCTCATCCATTGTAGAGAACAAACACTTTGTATTGTGCTTGTTATGAGATTCACTTTGTAATACACTTACACCGAGAGAAGTGTGTGGCAAGAGTCAAGGATCATCCCAAGAGGAGTGGCATCGGTTAACAAACCTAGGGAGAGGTTGTATCCGAGCACTTGAGGGAGACACGTCTAGTTCCAACACTTGAGAGGGTATAGAGTGGAATTGCAAGAGTATTGATTGTAGAGTTTCCAGTAAACAAGAAAATCATAGTGTGAGGTGTAAACGTTATTCGGGTAAACGTAGAAAACCTGGTTGTGATAGTGGAGATCTCCTCGAGGTGAGGAGCGGAGACGTAGGTCAAGTGGTTAGACCGAACTCCGTGATCATATCGTTTTGTTTGTGATTGCATTGGCGTTCTTATTCTTGTATTCATATCTTATATCGCCTTTGTGTATTGCTCTTCATATTGCCCTATCTCTTTTGTAGATTGTTTATTTTACCCTTGTGTTAGTTTATATATCCTTTCTCATATATTTGTAATATCACATTGCTAGGATATATTCATTTGTTCATATTGCTTATTCTTGCTTGTAACATATTGTATATCTATCTTGAAAGAATAATTTATTAATTAGTTTTAATTGGTATAAAATCAGATTAGATTAGCATAAGACCCTAATCACCCCTCCTCTAGGGTCTAACAATTGGTATCAGAGCTTGGTGCTCTTTGATTTAAGGACTAATCGTCTTGAGTTAAAGATCCAAGTTATCTTATTTGTGCTAATCTAGTTATGATTGCATTTTTCTTGCTTGCATATATTCACATATATATCATAAATATAAATGTATTTCGTTTAGGCTATAATCCAAATATTACTTCAAAATATAAAAATTTCCCTTATGCTCAATGGTGCTCTAAATTTAAAATATTTGTTGAATCTAGAAATATCAACTTATGGGAAGTTATTGATTGTGCTTATATTGTACCCACATTGGAGAAATCCAAGTGGAGCAATCATGATAAGAAAATATTTACAATGAACAAGTTAATGTTAGAACTCTTGCATAATGCTTTTGAACCATGTATTTCTAACGAACTTGCTCATTTTGATAGTGCTTACACGATTTGGAAGGAGATTCAACGCGTGTTCGCGGGGAAAACTGTTTTCTTTTTCATTGAAATAATTGTCATCTTGGATTACAAAGATCCGGTCTTTTTTAGATCCGGTTACAACTAAATCAAAGAAAAAAAAAAGTAAAAATTATAACTTTCCTCTTGTGAACAAATCGCGAGCTCATGTTTTGCGGTAGCTCGCTTTGGTGGGTTCTTTGCCTGCGCCGGGGTTAATCCGTGGACCACCGCGCGATCTAGATCCGGTCAGATCTACACGATTATACGGGTATTATTCCACGAAGGGAATAATAGCCGGGGAGGATTGATTCACCAAGGAAACAATCGTCCAAATCTCGGGATCTAAGACCAAGCTTAGATCCGGAGTATGATTACGTGTAGATCTCAGATCTGTTCTTTCTTCCTCTCGAAATCCTGCCTTTTCTGACGTGGATGCTCGCCGAGGATCAGATCCGAATGTGCAAGTCTTCAAGTCTTCAAAGCTCCGAGTTCACTCTTCAATCCGGCAGAGTTTCGGCTCTTGAAAGTTCGACCTCTGAAAATAAATACCACTTGGCCTATTTATAGGCACCCAGATCTGTGCCTAGGCACAGATCTGGGCCGGCCACCTCAGGGTGGCTCGGCTCTGGGCCGAGCCACCTTGAGGTGGCTCGGCTTGGGCCGAGCCACCTGAAGTTGGCTCGGCTTCGGCCGAGCCCCTCTAGGTGGTGGGTTTGGTTGTTTTCCGTTGTTTCCGGTTCTTTGTGATTCGGTTGTACGGTTTGATTGACTCGTTGACCTGATTTGGCAGTAAATCTGGATCCTGAT
This sequence comes from Asparagus officinalis, assembly GCF_001876935.1. Classification (NCBI taxonomy): domain Eukaryota; kingdom Viridiplantae; phylum Streptophyta; class Magnoliopsida; order Asparagales; family Asparagaceae; genus Asparagus; species Asparagus officinalis. The sequence goes on along the minus strand of NC_033794.1, from coordinate 45,530,239 downwards.
TAGGCAGTAAATCCACTTCTGAGTTCGAGTCCGAAACCGATCTTGATTCGATCGTGATTCGTCCGAGTATGCCCTTGGTTGGATGACTCGTTGATTCTTTGACACTTGGCTTGATTCCGAACGCGTATGGATGCATTCCGTCGCTTGCGTACGATTCGTCGAACTCGTCGCCTCGTTGGTTCGTCGGTTTATGCCGAACTGTGCTAAGGGACCTATAAGCAATTTTATATGCCTACAGATACCCCCTCCAAAGTACTTCAGTCTCGTTCTTTTATAGAAGAGTCTGGAATACTTTGGATATGATTGCCTCCCACCTTCAGTCGGTGTAATGAGACCTTGGAATGATTTCCGTTCTTGATTCCTTCAATTCTCCAGGCTATTCGGTGCTTTGTCGAATATCTGTAAGAGTTCCGGTGCTGCATTTATTGTCTGACCGTTGTCGGAATTTTAAACTTGAAGTCGATTCCTGTTTTTCTAATCTCTAGCTGACCATCGATTGTTGGCGTCGAGTTTTTATCTGCAACGCGTTGTCCGGCGTTGTGTTGTTGAGTTATCCTTAAGAATATTTATAAAACATTCTCCAGGAACTTCTCAACAAAATTTAGGGAACAGTTTATACTCGTATACCTTATTGGAGTGTTTAAGAAGCAGTTTATACTCGTATACTTTTCGGAGTGATAAGAAGCAGTTTATACTCGTATACTTTTCGGAGTGATAAGGGAGATCTCCTCGAGGTGAGAAGCGGAGACGTAGGTCAAGTGGTTAGACCGAACTCCGTGATCATATCGTTTTGTTTGTGATTGCATTGGCGTTCTTATTCTTGTATTCATATCTTATATCGCCTTTGTGTATTGCTCTTCATATTGCCCTATCTCTTTTGTAGATTGTTTATTTTACCCTTGTGTTAGTTTATATATCCTTTCTCATATATTTGTAATATCACATTGCTAGGATATATTCATTTGTTCATATTACTTATCCTAGCTCATATATTATTGCTTATCCTAGCTCATATATCTTGTTGTATTTCATACTTGCTAGGATAACTTGTTATTAGTTTTAATTGGCATAAAATCGGATTAGATTAGCATAAGACCCTAATCACCCCTCCTCTAGGGTCTAACAATTGGTATCAGAGCTTGGTGCTCTTTGATTTAAGGACTAATCGTCTTGAGTTAAAGATCCAAGTTATCTTATTTGTGCTAATCTAGTTATGATTACATTTGTCTTGCTTGCATATATTCACATATATATTATGAATATAAATATATTTCGTTTAGGCTATTCTAAATTTAAAATATTTGTTGAATCTAGAAATATCGACTTATGGGAAATTATTGATTGTGCTTATATTGTACCCACATTGGAGAAATCCAAGTGGAGCAATCATGATAAGAAAATGTTTACAATGAACAAGTTAATGTTAGAACTCTTGCATAATGCTTTTGAACCATGTATTTCTAACGAACTTGCTCATTTTGATAGTGCTTACACGATTTGGAAACTTTTTGAAGGACATCAAGGAGATTTGGAGGAGATTCAACGCGTGTTCGCGGGGAAAACTGTTTTCTTTTTCATTGAAATAATTGTCATCTTGGATTACAAAGATCCGGTCTTTTTTAGATCCGGTTACAACTAAATCAAAGAAAAAAAAAAGTAAAAATTATAACTTTCCTCTTGTGAACAAATCGCGAGCTCCTGTTTTGCGGTAGCTCGCTTTGGTGGGTTCTTTGCCTGCGCCGGGGTTAATCCGTGGACCACCGCGCGATCTAGATCCGGTCAGATCTACACGATTATACGGGTATTATTCCACGAAGGGAATAATAGCCGGGGAGGATTGATTCACCAAGGAAACAATCGTCCAAATCTCGGGATCTAAGACCAAGCTTAGATCCGGAGTATGATCACGTGTAGATCTCAGATCTGTTCTTCCTCTCTCTCGAACACCTGCCTTTTGTGACGTTGATGCTCGCCGAGATTCAGATCTGAATGTCCAAGTCTTCAAGTCTTCAAAACTCTAAGCTTGATCTTCAATTCGGCAGAGTTTCGGCTCTTGAAAGTTCGACCTTTGAAAATGAACACCTCTAGGCCTATTTATAGGCTCTCAAGACTGTGCCCGCGCACAGAGAAATGTCAGCCACCCATAGGTGGCCGGCACTGTGCCGAGCCACCCTGATTTGGCAGTAAATCCGCTTCTGAGTTCGAGTCCGAAACTGATCTTGATTCGATCGTGATTCGTCTGAGTCTGTTCTTGGTTGGATGACTCGTTGATTCTTTGACACTTGGCTTGATTCCGAACGCGTATGGATGCATTCCGTCGCTTGCGTACGATTCGTCGAACTCGTCGCCTCGTTGGTTCGTCGGTTTATGCCGAACTGTGCTAAGGGACCTATAAGCAATTTTATATGCCTACAACGCGTTGTGGCTGAATCGACTTCGAGTGATAGAGGAGCATCATGCACACGGCCACAAGAGGATAATTATTGTGTAGTAAGCGATTCTGATTCCGATAATGATTTATCTATTGATGAACTCGCTTGTGCATATGAGAAATTATCGCATGCCTACACTAAATTACAAAATAATTTTATTGATCTCAAAAGCAAGCATGTTAGTTTAAAATCCGATCATGAGAAGCTAGCCTCCAATTTTGATATCATTTCTTAAGAAAATGTTGCTCTTAAATAAATTAATGATATGTTAAAATTGAAAAATAAAAATTTGACTTCATCCATTTCTAGCTTAACTCATGCTGATAAAGATGTCATGCTAGAAGTAGAATGCATTAGAAATGAATTTGATTCTTTTAAGAATAATCATACATGCTCTACTTCTATTATCAATGATGTTGTGACTAATAATAAATTGAATCTTGTGAAAAACTGTATATCATGCTTAGATTCAACTTTTAACACATGCATTGATAATCATAAGAAACTAATGGACAAGTGTGCTAAATTTAGTGCTATAACGTATAAATCACCTACACACTATGCATACTTTTATAGCAAAGTTTACAAGTGCTCCATTTGTAGTCGTAATGGCCATTTAGCTAAATTTTGCTATGATGCACACAAATATAAAAATGTTAATGCTCCTTGTGCATCTCATCAAGTCTATTCATCACATGTACACACACATGCACCTATTGTTCATCATAAGTATGCTCATGTGTATCATTGTGATCTTTGTGGTCGTTTTGGTCATTTGGCCGAATATTGTTTTGATTTAAATTGTGATCTTTGTGGTCGTTTTGGTCATTTGGCCGAATATTGTTTTGATTTAAAAAGAAAATCTTTTTTGCCAAATGTTTCTAGTAGACCACATGTTTTTAAATATGATGTTTGTGGTAGATATGGCCACTTAGGAAAGTTTTGTTTTGATAATGTTTCACATTTGCAAAATAATATTAAAAGATCATCTATGGTTGCAAATGTTTCTCGTGCACGAGCTAATGGTCCACAAAACAAATGGATCTCTTTCATTATACAAATTGCAATCGGAATGGTCATTTGAATGAATATTGTTTTGACCGTGTTAGTGCACCATATGTGCCCAAGAGGGTTCATAACCGTAGGGCTTTATTCTGGCATGATATATTGGATTCTTAGCAAGATGTATAGTGTTCTGGCTATCACAATAAAGAACTCCTCTCCCTTACTTCAGATCAAACTCTTCCAAGCACCCGTTCAACCAAATCATCTTCTTGCTTGTTTCAGTCACCGCGACATACTCAGCTTTAGTTGCAGACAAAGTTATAATCTTCTGTAGACGTGAAACCCAACTCGCTTCTATCGACGCTAAAGTGTAAACATACCCCGTGGTGCTCCGCATCGTATCATGATCACCGCTAAGTACGCATCCCCGTATCCCTACAGTACCAACTCCTTCCTCCTAAAACATAGTGGCTTGTTCATAGTCCCTCTCAAGTAGCACAATATCCACTTCACGACCTCCCATTGTTGCTTCCTTAGATTGCTTGCAAACCTGCTCACAACTCGCACTGCATGGACAATGTCCGGCCTCGTACAAACTATCGCGTACATGAGACTCCCAATGACCAAAGAATATGACACACTGCTTATATATTCTCTATCTGAATCTATCTTAGGCGATTGCCCTTCAGATAGCTTGAATTGGCTTCCAAGGGGCGTGCTAACAATCTTAGCATTCTGCATGTTGAACCTCTGAAGTATCTTTTCGATTTATTTAGCTTGACTCAACCTCAACGTCCCTTCAGCTTTATCTCTACTGATTCGCATCCCTAGAATCCGCTTCGTTGTACTCAGATCCTTCATAGTGAACTCCTTTGCCAACTACTTTTTCAAGTTGTTTATCTCCTCTAAACTCGATCCTGCAACAAACATATTATCAACATACAATAATATTATGATAAAACTGGACTCGAACCTCTTGAAATAGCAACAATGATCTAAATTGCATCTTCTGTAGCCATTGTTCTGCATGAAGTTGTCGAACTTTTTGTACCACTGTCTCAGGGCTTGTTTTAATCCGTACATGCTCTCCTTGAGCTTACACACCATCTTCTCCTTTCCTTCTTCATTGAAGCCAACATGTTACTTCATGTAGATTTTTTTATTCAAGTCACCATGAAGAAAGACAGTCTTCACATCTAACTGCTTAAGGTAGAGATCTTCTGTAGCTACTAAGGTCAACACCACTCTGATGGTGGTGAGCTTCACAACGGGGGGAAATATCTCTGTATAGTCCATCCTTCCCGCTGTTGGAACCCCTTCAAGACTATTCTGGCCTTGTATCTCTTACTTCCATTACTCTCCTACTTGACCTGATAGACCCATTTATTATGCAAGGCTTTTTTCTGTGCAGGTAGCTGGACTAACTCTCATGTCTCATTAGTATGTAGAGAATCCATCTCCTCTTGCATCGTATGCTCCCACTGCTGAGATTCACTCACTTGCATAGCCTCCTCATAGCACTCCGGTTCCCACTATCTATAAAAAGTAAATAATCAAGTGATGAGAGATATCTGGGATTCGGTTTGGGTACCCTGGATGACCTCCTAAGCTCCATGCCCTAGGTAGTTGTCTCTGCACCTGGAGTCTCCTCTGTTTTTCGGTCAAAATTGACTTTGTCGCTCTAATCTAGAAGTTCCTCCAAATAAATAAACTCGAATCCACCTGTATCCGTAGTGTTGTTCTCACTACTTTGGTTATTATTGGCATTGTCCCTATTCTTGTACATCACCTCCTCATTGAATATCACATCTCTGCTTCTGATGATCTTCATGTTCTTCTCATCCCAAAGACGATACCCGAACTCATCAATGTTATATCCAATGAATGTACACTTCTGTGACTTAGCCTCTAGCTTGTCCCTGACATGATCAATGATATGAACATATGTCACACAACCGAATACTCCCAAATGTGAGAGATTGATCTTCTTTCCACTCCAAAACTCCTCTGGAATCCCGTAATCCAACGGAACTGATGGTCCATGATTAATCAAGTAAATTGTCATATGCACCGCATCCGTCCAAAATGTCTTATGCAGACCTGCATGTAATCTCATACTCCTGGCACGTTTCATTAATGTCCTGTTCATCCTCTCTGCAACGTCGTTTTGCTGTGATGTTCCTAGAGTAGTCCTCTCCAAACGAATCACATTTAGAGCACAGAACCTCTTGAACTCCTCCAGCTCGTATTCTCCATCATTGTCTGATCTCAGATACTTCACCTTCAGATCTGTCTCCTTCTTCATCATGACCTTCCACTTCTTGAAGATCTTGAACACCTCTGTCTTGTGCTTTATGAAGTATACTCACACCTTCCTCGAGTGAACGTCGATGAAGTTGACATAGTACGCCAAACCGCCAAGAGAAGACATGCTAGCTGGACCCCATACGTCAGTATGAACTAACTCTAGTTTCTGAGCTTTAGGTGGCCTTCCACCCTTCTGGAAACTAACTCTCTTCTACTTCCCAAAAATATAATCCTTGTAAACACCGACTTTCATAGAATGGATGACGTTTAACTTCCCCTGTGAATATAGAATTTTCATTCCCTTCTCGCTCATGTGTCCCAATCTATTGTGCCACAGATCTGTACTCTCTTTGCCAGCTGCAATTATGAGGGTGTCACTCACATGTGAGGTGAGGTAGAGAGTTCATGTTTATTGCCTCGGGCAACAATCATAGTACTGTTTAAGATCCTCTACGAATCCCTAGTGAATGTTGAAACATAGCCTTCTGCTCTAAGCTGGCCAACCGAAATAAGATTTCTCTTCAGCTTCGATACATGCCTCACGTTCTTCAGATTCCACTTGGAGCCCTTCAACTGTATTTACACATCTCCTCTTCCAACAGCACTACATGGTTTATTATTCCCCAAGTATACTTTCCCAAGGTCCCCTGCTACATAGGTATGAAGAAGTTTCCTATTAGCAGTCGCGTAGATCGAGGCTCCTGAGTCGATGACCCAGGAATCAGAATCATTATCCATAGCTAGGATCAAGGCATCCTACACAATATGAGCCTCCTGCTCATTCGCATCCTTCTTTTATGCTATACAAGCTAAAGACATATGGCCCTCATGGCCGTAGTTTCAACACTTTCCTTTGATAGACTTAACTTTCGAGTTTGACCTTTTCTTGTTTGACTTCGATCGATTCATGTTCTGATTCCCCTTCTTCTGGTTTCTGCCTCTTTGCTCAAAATTTAGAGCTGAACCTGAACCTTCTGATTCGGACGATTTCCTTATAACCTCCTCAGATAGAATCATGCTAACAACATCATGCAGCTTTAACTTTTCCTTCCCCGCTGAATTGCTAATTGTCATCACACAACCTGTCTAACAATCCGGCAACTATGATAGAATCAATAGGGTATGCACTTCATCATTGAACATGATGTCTACAGAGATTAGTTGATCAACAATCGAGTTGAACTCGCTAAGGTGCATTGTGAATGAGCATCCTTCTGCCATCTTGAGATTAAAGAGTGTCTTGACGAGATGCACCTTGTTTGTGGCAGACGATTGCTCGTACATCTTCGCAAGCGCTTCTATAAGCCCCACCGTCGTTTTCTCCTTCAATATGTTGTGTGCGACTGTCTTGGCGAGCGACAACTAGATTTTCCCTAGAGCCTTCCTATCCAGTATCTCTCAATCCTTGTCTGACTCTTCTTTCTTCTTTCCCTTAGCCTTGCCCATCAACGGGTGATACAAGTCCTTCTGGTACAGATAGTCCTTCATCTATGACTTCTAGTAGGCAAAGTCTGAATTGTCAAACTTGTCGATCTTAGATTTGCTTTCCTCTGCCATGGGTCTCTCATAATCATTCTGAATAAAACTCTGATACAAGTTGTTGGGGATTTGAAACAATTAAATCGAACCCTTGCCCTTTCGGACCATGTGTTTGAGAGTAGGAAAGTAGGAAAAATTACAGTAAATAAAAGATAAAAAAACTTGTAGGAAAGTAAACAAGAAAGAACACACCAGATTTCACGAGGTTCGGCAATCATGACTACGTCCTCGGGAGCCACACCACACAATTCTTTGATTAATATTGAAGAAGATTACAATGCCCACAAATGGGAGCCACACCACACAATTCTTTGATTAATATTGAAGAAGATTACAATGCCCACAAATAGGATCTAATTTCTCTGAGATCTCTCTGAAGAATTCTCTCAAAACCCTCTTTTTCTGATGTCTAATCTCTTCTAAGGCGTTCCATATATATAGAAAACCTAAAACTAAAATAGACTAGGAATTCTAAAACCAAAAAACAAAACAGATTAGAAAATCTAATAACCTGTTACCAAAATAGATTAAGAATCCTGTTACCAAAACAGATTAAGAATCATGTTACCAAAACAGATTAGGAAACATGCTATCCAATAATTTTTTTGATTCCAGCTTTGAGTCTACATCCCTTAGACTAACACTTAGCATATTAGATAGCCCGAATGAATCCTTTTCCAACTATATATTTTGTTAGTTTCAAAGTTATGTTGGATCTCTCAAGTTCGGACCTAATTGCAGCATCATCCAGTCTTGGATAGTAATGACGTTGAAGGCTTCGAACTACAACAAGGAGTGGCTATGAGAAGTACTGGTGAATGCCACAGCAACAACACAGTGACAATGCTGGTGACTGCAGTGTGGCGGTGTTGTTCAGTATGAGGGGATTTAGGGATCTGAAGTGTACTCGTCGCCATTGTCAGATCTTAATGTTTTGATCTTTCTCCCTATCTGCAATTCTAATCTTCTTTTCCACTCCATAAATATCTCTAGGACTTCACTCTTCTTCTCTATGGTGTACACCCAATAACGTCTAGAATAGTCATCTATAAATATGACAAATCAATATCAACCACCAAGTGATGTCGTCTTGGTAGGACCCCAAACATCCGTGTGCACATAGTCCAAGATGTTTGTTATCCTATGAATGGCTATCCTAAACTTCACTTTAGTTTTCTTATCAAGAACACAGTGCTCATAGAATTCAATCTTCTCATTCTTGGCTCCCTTCAATAGTCTCTGTTTGCACAGCGCATGTAGTGACTTTTCACTTGTGTGCCCCAATCTGTAGTGCCAAAGTCTACGCGTGTCCACCTTTGAAACTGCTGAACTTAACTGGCCAATCTCGGTGTTTTACTTCAAATAGTAAAGGTTCCTACTGTGAACTCTCTTCATCATTACCAAAGATCTCTTAGTAACTTTTACTACAACGCTATCTAAAGTCACATTGAATCCCTTCACCTCCAAAGTTCCAATGAAAATAAGATTCTTTTTCACCTAAAAAACAAATCTCACTTCATTCAACTCACGAACAACTCCGTCGTCCATCCGAATCTTGATGGTACCTATCCCAAAAATATCACAGGACTAATCATTTCTCATGACCACCACACCCCCATCGAGCTTCTCGAAATATGCAAACCAATCTTGTCGGGGAGTCACATGATAAGTAGCACCAGAATCTAGCATACAATCCGATGCATCAACATGGTTAACCTCTGGAGTAATCAATAGAGAAAAGTATGAATCATTTGAATTGTTACCACTCTTAGCAACATTCACCTTGCTAGCCTTCGAGCCCTTCTTCTTGCTATTCTCCTTCTCTCTAAGCTTCGGAAAATCTCTCTTCTAATGTCCTTGTTCTTTGAAGAAAGCACATTGGTTCTTCGCTAATTGGTAGTGGCCTCTTTACTTTGACCTGCCTCTATTGTCACCTCCTAGATAGAGACTCCTACCTCTCGTTGACAAGGTCTCTCCTGAAGTACTAGATCTGGAAGATTCTTTATCCTTCCTCCTAAAGTCGAAATTTGTCAACGCATTTGTCACTTCACTATAGGTGATGAAAGATCTATTGTTCAACAAAGTGAGCACAAAGATATTATACTCCTCATCGGGTAAAGAGTATAATAAAATTATCACCTTGTGCTCATCCGATATCTTCTCATCCACATTCATCAAGTCCGACAACGGTACGAGTCGCCGAGCGAGCACTCTTGATCGCGGAATTATCAAGAGTGGGTTAAGAAGAAAACGACAGAAGAACACAATATAATAATTTGGGCAAAGGAAAATACCTTCTCTAGATTATGAGAATCAATTGGATTACAATTCTCTCTCTCACAATCTCTCTAGATAGATTATGAGAATCAATTGGATTACAATTCTCTCTCTCACAATCTCTCTAGATCAAAGAACAACCTCCCTGATCTCTTTTCCTCTCTAGATCAAAGAACAACCTCCCTGATCTCTTTTCTGATTACAATCTGAGTAATCTACCTTTTTTTCCTAGAAAAGTTGTGTTTCTATTTATACATAATAGAAATCCTAAACAGTGCAGAAAAACCAGCTCAGGCCCAAAACCTGACTCACGATCGACCGCAGAGCCAGGCGCGGTCGACCGCGGCCAACACCCGAGACTTAAATAAGTTACAGGGTTTTGGCGGTCGACCGCCGAACCCATCGCGGTCGACCGTGACCAACGACAGAGAGCAGTAGGGTTTTGGCGGTCGACCATCGCACCCATCGTGGTCGACCGTGACTCAGTTCAACCGAATCCTTAGAGATGTGTACGTTCGCGGTCAACCGCCGTGACACTCGTGGTCGACCGTGAAACAGTAAAACTGTTTTTCTCATGTTCCGACGAATCCTTCGACTTCGCTGCTTCAAACAACTCTGTCCATGACTCCTCTACACTATTCTCAAGATACCATGAGAATCACCTATCCTCAAGCTCCCATGAGGATTGCTAAGCTCCCGAAGAGAATATACACCCGTATCATGGGTCCCCCCTTTAGGAACTTGAACTCCCGTTCAAGTTAGAACTTCAGCTGAGGGAACTCGCAAGCCCCTCCATCTTTTTTTGCACCACCTGGCCTTGCTAGGAATCCGATCTCGACGTCCGATCGGAAACAACTCATTCGTCCCGTGTCTCATCGTAGTCACCGCTCGCTCTAAGTTGCAATCCTTTGTCGATGGCTTTTCTGGAAGTTTAATGCACAGCGAGACAAACTTCTTGCTTGCATTCACTAGTCTCTTTGCTCACTTCACCGTCCCCAAGCTTGTCTCCCTCGGAAGAGATGCCGAATGAAATATGAACATTTCACCATCCTTAGTGAAGGTGTACTTCTGAGCCCGCCTCTAGTAGATCGCATATCTATCCCATAAGTACGGATTGCCCAATATAATCTGACAAACATCCAATGGAACGACGTCGCACGTGACCTCGTCAATATACGACTCGTGGAGCGCAAATCTGACAGTGCATTGATCAACTACACACAGTTTCTCCTCCTTCTGAATCCACCCCAATGGATAGGGCTTCGAATGCTTGACCGTCTTCAGACCCAACTTCTGAACCAATGCCTCAGATATCAAATTCTTCTTGCTGCCCGAATCAACAATGGCATCAACCAAACTGGTCTTCACTTGTAGCTTAAGAACAAAGAGTTGCTCTCTCGGGTCATCGTTCTCTTTCGTGGTCTGCTTCCCCGTCATAAGGTTGAGACTGCTGTTGGGCTCTGTCATCCCTAGGACTTCTGTCAAACCTTGAGCTATCATGTATGCCTTTTTCTCCTCCTTCTTCTTCAACCCTCTTGGCTTGAGATGAGGATACTTCTCCCAGCACCGATCAGCTGTGTGCCCTGTCTTCTCGTAGTGACTACAAATCAGCCCTGCTTTCCCTGGATCACCCTTCTTCTTCTCCTCCTTAGATTGAGAACCACACTCGCCTCCCATCTATTTAGAGTCTCCCTTAGCCTCGTTGCCCTTCTTTTGCTTGCCCTCGAGGGCAACAGCCTTCACGCTCGCCTCTGCAATTGATTCCACTGTGAATAACTTCATCTCCTTTCGGATGTGATCGCTCAATCCCGCCATATACTTCATAAACACGGAATATTCTCCTTTCGGATGTGATCGCTCAATCCCGCCATATACTTCATAAACACGGAATATTCCTCTGTCGCAACATTAAGGACCATCGCCTGCTGCTGAAACTCCGTGGTGTATTCTTGAACGGTTTGATTGACCCTTTGGTGCAAGCCGTACCACTTGTACCAACGCTCTTCAAGGAATCCCACCGGGTAGACCTGCTTCCTCAGTAACTCCTTGAACTTGTTCCACAACACCATCTTCTTCTCCTGCTTGCAGTAGGATTTCCACCACGTCAACGCGTGCCCTGAAAGCTTCAAAGTCGCGAACACAATCTTCTCTTTGGACGAATATCCGTAGAGAGTGAAATACATCTCCATACGTTTGATCCAATCATCAAGCTTCTCCACATTGATACTCCCATCATAAACAGGAATCTCAACCTTGAAGTCAATCTTCAGATTCTGATAATTATTCTTACCCCCTTGATGTCCAACATTCTTGACAATCTCAGTCTCCCCATCTGAATCAAATTTTTCGCTCTCTTTGTCGGATTCGATGAGTTTCTTCTTACCCTTCGAAGAAGATTCCTCCTTTTTACCTACTCCGTTGATGAGACCCACGAGTTGAGTGAGAGTCGTCCTGATCGTCTCGATCTGCTTCTCCATGGCATCAAGTCTTGCTGAATTATCTGCTTCAGTCATCTTCTCCTTCCTTAATTTCTGGACTCCTTCCAATGAAATAAGGATCTCGCCAAGCTTCTTATACTGTGAGCGAGTAAGGACCATACACAGGTTTCCCCTCCACAGGATCTAGGTGCTCTGATACCAACTTAGTACGAGTCGCTGTGCGAGCACTCTTGATCGCGGAATTATCCAGAGTGGGTTGAGAAGAAAACGACAGAAGAACACAATATAATAATTTGGGCGAAGGAATATACCTTCTCTAGATTATGAGAATCAATTGGATTATAATTCTCTCTCTCACAATCTCTCTAGATCAAAGAACAATCTCCCTGATCTCTTTTCTGATTACAATTTGAGTAATCTACCTTTTTTTCCTAGAAAAATCGTGTTTCTATTTATACAAAATAGAAATCCTAAACAGTGCAGGAAAACTAGCCCAGGCCTAAAACCCGACTCACGGTCGACCGCAGAGCCAGGCGCGGTCGACCACGGCCAACACCCGAGACTTAAATAAGTTATAGGGTTTTGGTAGTCGATCGCCGAACCCATCGCGATCGACCGTAACCAACAACAGAGAGCAGTCTGGGTTACAGGGTTTTGGCGGTCGACCGTCGCACCCATCGCGGTCGATCGTGACTCAGTTCAACCGAATCCTCAGAGCTGTGCATGTTCGCGGTCGACCGTGAAACAGTAAAACTGTTTTTCTCGTGTTCCGACAAATCCTTCGACTTCACTGCTTCCAACAACTCTGTCCACCACTCCTCTACACTATTCTCAAGATACCATGAGAATCACCTATCTTCAAGCTCCCATGAGGATCGCTAAGCTCCCGAAGAGAAGATACACCCGTATTAGATAATAATTTTGTGTAGTTGTTCATATGATCAGCAAGTGAGGTACCCCTGGACATCTGGAATCTGAACAATCTTCACAACAAGTACAATCGGTTCTCAACACTCTTAGTAAGATACTTATTATTGAGAATCTCTCACATCTTCATCGCAGACGTCACGTCGATAACATCGTACTTCAACTCTTATTCCAAACAAGATCTTTTTACCCCACAAGCGTCTCGATTCATCTTTTCCCATATCATGTCATCATACTTCGGTGGCCTCTCTATTAGATATAGGTGCCCTACATGTAATAATTATATATTATAACATGATCTATATGAATATCACATCCTTGTTTAAAATAATAGTATGCTATTTTGGTTAGTATTTATCCAGTATTTTTTAAATACAGATAAAGTTCTTAGAATGATACTAGACTATCAGAATTTTAATAGTGATCATAAAGAAGAAGAGATCTTATTAGTAGCTAACGTATATTCTAAAATGTTCCTAGTCGATGAAGTGTTGAGATAGGACATCATCACTTTGGTAAAGTCTAGTGTATACTCTATTTGTCCTCTAGAAGGACGATGATCTATCTCTTAGATCATTGATGCTGAGATATCAAGATACAATATACAGGTGACTCATTAGTGAATGAGTTGACTGAACGACTCACCTAGAATGTCTAGTTGGTAATTATACTTAACTGTCAAATAGAAGTTCTTAAGTGATATAATACAAAGTAGAATCTTGATCTGAGGCATGAGTGCAATATCTTACATGTCAGTATAGGTGTACTTAGACTTTTACCTAACTATAATTCTTATTGAGTTGTGCATAATGGTTCTTGTTGGGTACATCATGAGACATAAGTAGATATTAAGATGCCAAGATAGGATTCGTCTCTCCCAGTATAGGAGGTTGATGTCATAAGATTGTTTGATATAACTATAGTCTGGAAATCCTTGGCCAAGGTAAATAAGATAAGCTGAGTGTCAGTTTGATCTTAAAGGTTATGAATTTAATACCAATAAACACTAATCAAGCTATTAGGGTTTGACAGTTTACCATACCCTAGGCTCGATAGTTTGACATTGTTTAACGAAGAGACCGGACTGTATAATGTTATCACTGAGTGGTCCTGATAAAATTGTGTAAGCATCTTACAGACATTTATCATAACTTATACTTGGGTAGTCTTCATGTGTAGCTAGCACCTTTGTTGTACTTGTGGATATGATCCACTGCCAAGTCTTAAGTTGGACCCTAGAGTCACACCAAGCGCGTACTTGAATCCTATAAAATATAATTTATAGAGTTAAATGCGTATGATTGATACATATACTTTGTATGTAATTAGTACGAATTTCTAATATGCGTAATTAGTTATACTAGTTATTGATTCAAAAATGTTATTTTTGGTTCATAAGTTTTTAAGAGTAAAAATGCTTGTATAAATTGCAAAATACTTATTTACAACTAGTGTTATTGTATGTTAGAAGCATGATAGTCCTATTTGAGTTAGGATAATTCCTATGTTATCTAGTTTTCCAATTTGTTGCATAACTAGATAGATGCATATTTCTTAATGTTGATTAAGTTATATGCTTTATATCATCTTGCGTCGATGTTATGTTTATCGATGGTAATGGACAACGATTCTCTTGTATTTATTATATTGATGTAATATAGCTAAAAATATAATATTATTTTTGACCTCTTCCCTCCTCGAGCATGGGCTACGCCTACAGGTTTAGGCACTTGCTCACCGATCATGGGCTACGCCTACGGGTATAGGCCCTTGTTCAGGTATAGGGGGTTATGGTTATTTAGTTTAGTTATTTTATTTATAGCTTTTATTTTACATTAAATGCGATATTATTACCCATCCTACGAGATGGTTTTTTCATTATAAATGGGGCTTGCACGTCCTATGTATATGTGATTGTAATAATACAGAATTTACAAGGGAGCTAGCATTATAAGGGGTTGCAAATAGCTTACTAAAATGTAATTAGTGTAGTTGAATTTTTTATTTTTTTAGTTATCCACTACCATTTCATATTGCTTTTACATATATTGATATGTTGGTTGTACCCCAATTATAGATATTAATACAATTGGGTGCTATATTTTACAAAGTTTATATCTCTATCTCACTAGAGAAATAGTTTTTTTTTATAAAAACTCATTTTAAACTTTGTGAGACATGGCAATAAGAGTTTATTGACCATAGAGTGGTGAAAAACTCATTTTAAACTTTGTGAGACATGGCAATAAGAGTTTATTGACCATAGAGTGGTGAGACCGACATTAACATAATAAGAGTTTATTGACCATAGAGTGGTGAGACCGACATTAACATAGCGTTAGTGTGAAAAATAAATAAATCTAAAGCAGTTAAAAGAAATGTATTTAGAACGAACTTTTAACTAGTATCAAGGAAAGTAATTATGAGATATAGCTCATGGGGTGAGGCCCAACTTAAGATTAGGGGTGATACCCAATTATTCGCACTATAGTCTTAAAGAGTGGTGGTTACTTAATCAAGATCCAATGAATATCTCGGAACCCTCCCATCAATCTTGTATTTACCTGGCTAGTTTAATTGTTGCAAGTATAAATATAGAGCATCTTTAAACTATATCATGTTTGATTACGGTAAAAGATTTATGAAATCGTCTGTAGCCCTCCATCATTTCAGTTGAATACTACTAAGCTTATAAATACTTTGTTTGTTGGCTATCGTTAAGGCAATACTATTCTATAGCTAAGTAATATTTATCTGTATATAAGATATAAATATAGCTTAAGTTGGTTATGCAACTTTTTTGGCCTTCGTCAAGAGTATGCATAAGTTAAATTTAAGTAAATTTAAGTTGGTCAAGAAATAATGAGTCCAAACTTAACTAGCATTTTATGATTTGTTTACCATCGTCAAAGTCATTGATACGAGTCGCCGTACGAGCACCCTTTGATCGCGGAATTACCAAAAGGTGGGTTGAGAAAAAGATAACTAAAACACAAGAACAATTCAGTATGGTGAAGGAAAATACCTTCTCTAGATTATCAAGAATCAATTATTACAAATCTCTCCCTCATAATCTTACTAGAATTGAGAACAACCTCTCAATCCTCTCTAAACCCTAATACAATGATTAGAATCTCTCTTAATTCCCTCTGATTCTAAGACCTAAAACCCTAATCCTTTTGATTAGGATATCACTTTGACCTAAAACCCTTTAGATCTACATCTTGGCCTTTCACTTCCTGTTTAGAACCCTAAACAGTCCTTATTTATAGGGTTTATAACGTGGTGGCAATCTGGTAAATAACCAAAACCAAACCCAACTAGGATTCCTTCAAAACAAAAACCAAGTCTGCCCAGGAAACCTCGATGAGTCGACTCATGACTGCATATGAGTCGACTTATGACTGATGAGTCGACTCATAAACTAATGAGTCGATCGAGCAGTAACTTTTGACAAAACGGCTAGGTTTCGTGAGTCGACTCATGACAGGCATGAGTCGACTCAACCTGATGAGTCGACTCATGTACATGTATGAGTTAACTCACGAGCTAAAATCTGGATTCTTCGAATCTGCTGCTCGCCGTCTCGTTCCACGCTTCTACCTGTCCTGCGCCGTGTCGCTTCACACCACTATTCTTAAGATATCATAAGAATCACCTATCCTCAAGCTCCCATGAGAATTGCTTTTTCGAAGAGAAGATACACTCGTATCATGGGTTCCCCCTTTAGAAACTTGAAGTCTCATTCAAGTTAGAACTTCAGCTGATGAAACTCTCGAGCCCCTCCATCTTTGTTGACTTCAGTCATCTTCTTCTTCCTTAATCTCTAAACTTCTTCCAAAGAAATGGATCTCGCTAAGCTTCTTGTATTGCAATCGAGTCAGGACCATACACATGATGCCCCTTCACCGGATCTGATTGCTCTGATACCAACTTGATACGAGTCGTTGTGCGAGCACCCTTTGGTCACGGAATTACCAAAAGGTGGGTTGGGAAGAAGACAACTAAAACATAAGAACAATTCAGTATGGTGAAGGAAAATACCTTCTCTAGATTATGAAGAATCAATTATTATAATCTCTCCCTCGTAATCTCACTAGAATCGAGAACAACCTCTCAATCCTCTCTAAACCCTAATACAATGATTAGAATCTTTCTTAATTTCCTCTGATTCTAAGATCTCATAGATCCTCACAATTTAAACCCAAATCCTTTTGATTAGGATCTCACTTAGACCTAAAACCCTTTAGATCTACATCTTGGCCTCTCACCTCCTGTTTAGAACCCCAAACAGTCCCTATTTATAGGGCTTACAATGTGATGGCAATTTGGTAAATAACCAAAACCAAACCCAACTAGGATTCCTTCAAAACAGAAACCAAGTCTGCCTAGGAAACCTTGATAAGTCGACTCATGACTGCATATAAGTCGACTCATGACTGATGAGTCAACTCATAAACTGATGAGTCGACCGAGCAAAGACTTTTGATAAAACGGCTGGGTTTCGTGAGTCGACTCATGACAGGCATGAGTCGACTCAACCTGATGAGTCGACTCATGTACATGTATGAGTCGACTCACGAGCTGAAATCTGGATTCTTCGAATCTGCTGCTCGCTGTCTCGTTCCACGCTTCCACCTGTGCTCCGCCATGTCGTTTCACACCACTATTCTCAAGATATCATAAGAATCACCTATCCTCAAGCTCCCATGAGGATCGCTTTTCCGAAGAGAAGATACACCCGTATCATGGGTCCCCCTTTAGAAACTTGAAGTCCCATTCAAGTTAGAACCTTAGCTGAAGAAACTCTCGAGCCCTTCCAACTTTGTTGACTTCAGTCATCTTCTTCTTCCTTAATCTTTGAACTCCTTCCAAAGAAAAGGATCTCGCTAAGCTTCTTGTATTGCGATCGAGTCAGGACCATACACAGGATGCCCCTTCATCAGATCTGATTGCTCTGATACCAACTTGATACGAGTCGCCGTGCGAGCACCCTTTGGTCACGGAATTACCAAAAGGTGGGTTGAGAAGAAGACAACTAAAACACAAGAATAATTCAGTATAGTGAAAGAAAATACCTTCTCTAGATTATGAATAATCAATTATTACAAATCTCTCCCTCACAATCTCACTAGAATTGAGAGCAACCTCTCAATCCTCTCTAAACCCCCTAATACAATGATTAAAATCTCTCTTAATTCCCTCTGATTCTATGATCTCATAGATCCTCACAATCTAAACCTTAATCCTTTTGATTAGGATCTCACTTAGACCTAAAACCCTTTAGATCTACATCTTGGCCTCTCACCTCCTGTTTAGAACCCTAAACAGTCCCTATTTATAGGGTTTACAACATGGTGGTAATCTGGTAAATAACCAAAACCAAACCCAACTAGGATTCCTTCAAAACAGAAACCAAGTCTACCTAGGAAACCTCGATGAGTCGACTCATGACTGATGAGTCAACTCATAAACTGATGAGTCGACTGAGCAGAAACTTTTGACAAAATGGCTGGGTTTCGTGAGTCGACTCATGACAGGCATGAGTCGACTCAACCTGATAAGTCGACTCATGTACATGTATGAGTCAACTTACGAGCTGAAATCTAGATTCTTCAAATCTACAGCTCGCCATCTCGTTCCACGCTTCCACCTGTGCTCCGCCATGTCACTTCACACCACTTATTTCAAGATACCATGAGAATCACCTATCCTCAAGCTCCCATGAGGATCACTTTTCCGAAGAGAATATACACCTGTATTAGTCATAAAAGACTAGGGGCAAAATCATATCAAGAATTACAAGAATGTAAAAGATAAAAATTATCTACCAATTATTGAGTATATCGATTTGTTGGCCATCGTCAAGGTTGATACATTCAATGATAATTGGATATTGATCCCACTTGAAAATAAGGGGTTGTTTTTCGATCACCACTTATAAAGGTTTTGAGGGACTAGAAAAATAGTGGGAGGCATAACTTAGATAAAAAAATAAACCAAATCTATTTTATGTATTAAACATCTGCTAAAAAATTTTCTCTCTCTTTCAAGCTATTATGTCTGGCTTAAAACTCATACTAGAACAGAACAAGTTAACCGGTTCTAACTACAAAGACTGGTTGAGGAATTTTAAAATTGCCCTAACTTATGATAAAGTAGCATATGTCCTCACAACACCAGAACCCGTTCTAGGCCCATAACTTACTGTAGCAGACAATGAAATCCACATAAAGTAGGATAGAGATTGTTCACTTGTTCAATGCCTCACAATTGCCTCTATGGATTTGGTCCATTAGAGGCAACATGAGAATATGGATGCCAGATCCATATTTCATAATACAGAAAAACTGTATGGAAAGCAACCATGACAAATGAAGTACACGGCGTCTAGGAATTTGTTCCAGACGAAAATAACTGTGGGATCTTATGTTAAAGACTACGTCCTCAAAATGATTGCCTATGTTAATGAGCTTGAACTTTTGGACGCAGCCTAGATGCAGATAGATATACATATATCGTTCTGCAGTCCTTGACACCAGCCTACTCTCGATTCATATCATAGTTCTTAATGATGAATCTGACGCTCACTCTTCCTGCCCTGCTTAATTTGTTAAGACAAGAGGAAAGTTCAATGAAAAAGTGACAAACACTAACCTTAGTTATAGGAAAAACTTCTTCCACTTCTAGCAAACTGGTTGCTAAGAAAAAGGGAATGAAGAAAACTAATAAACCAAAGAAATGTGTTAAGAATGTTGTCAAGAAGGACAAAGGTAAGCAAAAAATGACGACTGCAGAATGCTTCCATTATCACAAGTCAGGACACTGGAAAAAGAACTGTCATGAATTCCTAGCCTCACTCAACAAGAAGAAGCAAGTTCTTACTTCATCTTCAGGTGTGTTGGTTACTTAGAATTGTTTTTCTATAAATCCTACATCTTGGGTATTAGATACCGGATCAGGATCTCACATCTGTAATTTTTACAGGGGCTGAGAAGTTATAGAAAGCTTGGTGCTGGAGAGATGACCCTACAAGTTGGTTGGTGCAATAGTTACAGCAGTTGTAGTTAGGGATTTTCATCTAGCTTTACCAAATGGAAACATTTTGATTTTAAATAGCTGCTATTTTGTATCAACTATGATATGTAATATAATATCCATATCTTTATTAGATAAAGATGCATATATGTTCAAGTTGGAGAATAATGTTATGAATATCATATATAATCAAAAGTTGATTGCTTATGAAACATTGTGTAATGGCATCTATATTCTTAATCAAAACATAATTCTGAATACTCATCACACTAATAAAAGAAAGCAATCAGTTATGAATGATGTTTTTTATGGCATTGTAGACTTAGTCACATAAATAAAGAAAGACTTGGCAAGCTACATAAGCATGGATATTTAGAACCATTTGACTTTAAGTCTTATGATACTTGCAAGTCTTTTCTTAAAGGCAAAATGAATAAGACTCTATTTATAGGAACTGGAGCAAGAGTTACAGAACTCTTAGGACTGATACATAGTGATGTATGTGGTCCTACGTCTATAATGACCATAGGTGGCTACTCCTACTTTATTACTTTTACTGATGATTTTTTCAAGATTTGGACATGTGTTTTTGATGAAACACAAGTCTAAAGCATTTGAGAAATTTATCGAGTATAAAAATAAAGTAGAAAACCAAACAAGCAAGAAAGTTAAAATTCTCCGATCGGATCGAGGAGGCGAATACTTGATCTCAGAATTCTTAGGGTTTTTAAAAGAGAATGTGATTCTCTCTCAGGTTACTCCACCATTTACACCACAGCTTAACGACGTGTCAGAAAGGAGGAATCATATCCTATTAGATATGGTACGTTTCATGATGAGTAACGTTGAGTTACCTTTTTCATTCTAGGGGTATGCGTTGGAAACATCAGCACACTTACTGAATAGGGTTCTAACTAAAGCAGTGCCTAAACCTCCATATGAGATATGTTATGGAATGAAACCACATCTTAATTATATTAAGATTTAGGGATGTCATGCTTATGTAAAAAAGTAAGATCCCAAAAAGTTAGAGGCACGCTTGTTTTTGTCAAAAGTTGTTATTTCTATTGCTTTCGAACCTGTTACACCGTTTATCGATTACAAGTTTAAACTTAAAGAAAAGTCGATCTTTTTATAAAATCTTGGTACAATAAAAATTAAAAGGTTACAACTTTGTCAAACAAAACGCAGCAGTAATTTATCTCCTGTTGGTTTGCGTGGGATCTTTACCTGTGCCGGGGATGCGTTAGTCCATGGACCGCTGCGGATCAGATCCGATTGACAAGTTTAATTATGCTTTTGTTTCACGAAGGAAATAATCGTAGCAGCGACAATCACGACCAAGCGAGATTATGACTCTTCTCGATATCAAAACAAAGTTTGATCCGGTGGAAAGAGGGGGAGAGAACCTTAAATCTTTTGAAGGCTTTTTCTTTATGAAAAAGTTCGCCAAGATCTGCCAATTCTCCTCTGAAATTCGTGAATTATTGCTCAGTTCGACAGTACCTCGCCCTCAGATTTCAGATCCTTTCTAATGAAGACCCTGGGCTTCTATTTATAGTCTTTTATCGCCATGTTTTTTGATAAGATAGGAATTCTGATGTCTTCTTCAGTTGATAACTGCCTAGGCACTCTTAAGGATAGCTTCAGAACAGTTGGGGAGGT
The DNA here is from genome assembly GCF_001876935.1 of Asparagus officinalis. Lineage (NCBI taxonomy): Eukaryota > Viridiplantae > Streptophyta > Magnoliopsida > Asparagales > Asparagaceae > Asparagus > Asparagus officinalis. The sequence goes on along the minus strand of NC_033794.1, from coordinate 45,508,611 downwards.
CCTGTAATGAAAGAATCCTCAAAAAAACATCTAAATACGCGTTTTGGGAGGTTTGGGAGGCTAAAATAGTCGTGGTGGCTCGCGTGCGTGCGAGCCTCCTAGCCTGTTGTTGTGTCTTTTGACCCTTTTAGCTATTTGTATCTCCTTTGTTTCACTTGCTTTCCCCCTTTGCACGTGTTTTGTCACTTTGTTGACTTGTGCGTATTGCTTCATATGTTTATCGGCGTCGGATAATCTTCCTTGACCCAGAAAATAACGTTCATCATCTTTTCTTTGTATTGAACTGTGTTCAGGGACCTATAGGTAATTTTTAACGCCTACAGATACCCCCTCCAAAGTATTTCAGTCTTGTTTATTTTATAGAAGAGTCTGATATATTTTGGATGTGATAGGCCCGACCTTCAATCGGTGTGATAGGACCTGCAATTGGCTTCAGCTCTTGATTTCTTCAGTCTTCAATCCACTCAGTATTTTGTCGAGTAGATGAAGCTCTTTTGGTACTGTGTTTATCGACTGATCGTTGAAGTCTTGAACTGAAATTAGTGTATAAGTTTCTGAACTTAACTCGTACCATTTAGTTGACTTTAAACTGATCATCTTCGTCGGGAATTCATATCTGAATGTGATTGGACTCCTTAGAATCGTCCTTTAAACCAGAATTTCCCTTAGCCTCATTTTGGCGAGGCTATCGACATGTTGACCAGTGTGAATACAATTTATACTCTTACGACAACTGGAGTCTACACAGTTTAGGCTCTTAAGGTGTTGGAGCATGGTGGTCCCAGATGTCAAGATTGCAAGACCAACTATTAAAGCTGATTCATTTGTATGTATGGATCTTATTCTGAGGTTGTTGGATGCTCAAGTTATGAGACCAACTAATGAAGCTGGTGCGTCAATGACTCTTGCATTTATAGAATTGTTGGTAAACCCTCAGCTATCAACGGGTTTGATGAGCCTTTAAGGATTACCGTTTGAGTTAGGCTAGCATGCAGATTGTTTAAGTCTGTTCTGCATGTAACGTTGTGCTAAAAGAGTTAACTCTTTTAGTGCTATGATATTGAATACATAGACTTTATCTTTCTTACGGGAATAGACTACCTGGCAACGCGTGTTAGGCATTGACTTATCCCTTCTTAGAAATCGGGAAAAAAGTTCCCAGACTAGTATTCTGGTGTCTTTTTCACTCGATAAAAGAGTAAACCGGCAACACGTGTTAGGCGTTGACTTATCCCTACTTAGTATTCGGGATAAAATTCCCCATGCGTGTAAGGCACAGATTATGGTGTTATTAATAACAATCTGCCACAATATCTAATATGTGAGCTTTTGTCCTTTTTACAGTAAAAGACTAACCGGCAACGCATGTTAGGTCCTGACTTATCCCTTATTAGGCTTCGGGATAAAATTCCCCAAACTGAGACTCTAGTGTCTTCTTCACTCGGAGAAAGACTAAACCGACAATGCGTATTAGGCGTTGACTTATCCCTACTTAGGATTCGGGATAAAATTCCCCATGCTTGTGAAGCACAGATTTTAGGAGTTATGAAAAAAATTGTGTCTTCTCTTGGGGCAAAGACGAACCCTGTGCTAGAGAGGAAGAATTTTATATTCTCCCTCCAGTTGCAAAGGACACTTGAAGTGGGATCTCCACTTCAAAAATCTAGAAAGGTAAAACTAAGAGTGGGATCTTCACTCCGAGAATCGAAAAGATTCGGATATTCCTAACAGTCGAAAGGTTTGATTACCAAACTAAAGGTGGGTTTCTTGTTTATCGAGAGTGAATTGCGGTTTTGGCCCTTACTGTAGGAAGGTTTGACCAAGTAGAAGGTTTGAGATGACCCTAACTGTAGGAAGGTTTGATCGCTCGATTTGGAAGTAGACCTTTCATTCGTGGAAGGAATCGAGAGGAGATTTTGGTTGTGGTCCTAACTATAAAAAGGTTTGACCAAGTGAGAATGGAGGAATAACCCTAACTATTTTAAAGGTATAGTCGCTCGATTTGAAAGTAGACCTCTCGTTCGTGGAAGGAATCGAGAGGAGATTTTGGTTGTAGTCCTAACTGTAGAAAGGTTTGACCGAGCTGAATCAATGGGAGTGAGAGTGCAAATCACAGTGGGAGTGTTGATTTGTAAAAGTCACTCAGCAGAATTTTTCAATGTTAAGTGATAAGAATTTAACATGAAAGGGGTTTGCCGCTTACCATGACTTGGTAGCTAAACTTTGAGAACACTGCATTAGAACTTAACTTTAGGCGTGCTAAGTGCGCAAATGCAGTGGGAGTTTGAACGGATTTGACCGAAAGAATTCAGATAGGCTCACTGTCAATTGATCTGATTAGTGAGGAACAGTGGGAGTTTCGTATTTATCCCCGTTTATAGTAACCGGGTTAACCACCCCCAGCTTTCCTTATGAAACTGGGCCTAATGAGGAATACTTTGTATTCAGATGAATGGTCGGGTTATCCTTAAGAATATCACATACGATATTCTTTTTGTATTCAGATGAATGGTCGGGTTATCCTTAAGAATATCACATACGATATTCTTCCAGGAACTTCCGTTAAAATTAGGAAATAGTTTAGACTCATCACATACGATATTCTTCCAGGAACTTCCGTTAAAATTAGGAAATAGTTTAGACTCGTATACCTGTTGGAGTATGTAGTGAGCAGATTATCCTCATACACCTATTGGAGGATTGAGAAGCAGTTTATACTCGTATACTCTTTGGAGTGTTGAGAAGTAGTTTATACTCATATACTCTTCGGAGTGTGCCATTCTCATTCGGCTCATTTAATGTTATTCTTGAGAGTGAAGCAAGTCTTGGTGGGATGAAGGATCCTCCTGTGATACACACAATACTTTGGATCCAAAGTGTTATTAGCTTCTTCCTGATTCGTAATAGGTGGCAGCTTGATTTTGTTGTTTTCAATGAGATATTTGAAGATAGACGAAACCTCTTCATCCTTGAAAGAGTAATCTTTTTGGAGTCCCGGATCCGGAATCTTTCATTGTTTCTGAGGCTTCTATTGTGACGTCTGATTAGCGTTAACAACCACTGCATGTGTCTTTCCATTACCACGAGAAGAAAAATTCGAGTTTGGGGGGTTAGTCGTCTGTTGGCCTTTTTCCAGCTTTTTTCTTTTGAGAAAGCGTTCGGTTTGTTCCCCGTGTAGTTTTAATTCTTTCCATGTTGTGGACGGTGCTACTCCCATAACTTCCAAGATATCAATGGATAAGTTATTATGACAGGTTTGGAGGATGAAGTTCTCTGTGATCGGATCTCGGTAATTCATCGCTTTATTTCGAAAGCGCTTGATGAAGTCGTCGATCGTCTCTTCATCTTCTTGTTTCTCCTCAAAGATCGTTCTAATTAATATCTTGGTGTCATCATCAAAGAAATTGCCGAGAAATGAACTTCCTATGTCATCCTAACTGTTAACGCTTCCAGGCTTGAGACGGTGGTACCAATCGAAGGTAGCCCCGTGAAGGGTGCCTAGGAATGACCGAACCATTAAAGCTTCATTGCCAGAAATCATGCCCAAGTGAGACTTAAAGTAGATCTGATGTTGAGTGGACAAACCCTTCCCATCGAATGGCGTGAAGTTGATCAGGTTAAACATCGCTGGGTACGGAATCGACTCTCACTCTCTTAGGTAAGGACACGGAATAACGGACTTCTTCACCTCTCGAGCAGACATCAGAGCGTTGATTTTTCTCTCGAGGTCTTTTATCTTTTTGTCCTCATTTGTATCATGCTTTGGATGATTTCTGAGAGGAACAACGTGGCTACCCCCGATATTATCATCTTCGGTGGGACCACCTCTAGCATTATTATCTTCAATGGGGCCACCCCCAGCGTTTTGGTCAATGGGAGGATTATCAGCATCGAGATGTTCATTCATGTTTGAATGACCACCTGTCCGGTAGGTATTATTGTGATAACTAGATTCGTCAATCTGATTAGACAAAACCCGAATCTATTGGTCATGTGTTTCCCTCATCTGCTGCATAGTCATTTCCATTTCAAATTTAAAATTCTCTCTCTGCTTGGCCAGAGCGTCTTTGAGGATTTTAGCCATTTGTTCGTCATTGATCATGAACACCTCACGAGATTGTCCTATAGTGGACACCATATTGTCGGAAGAGAGTGCAGAGTTGGCATTTTATGCTTCATCATCCGATGATAATCCTCTATTCATCCTTTGATAGTTCCTACGTCTAGCAGTCCCCACGCGTAGCTGAGTTAGACGATGCGATATGAGGGGATCAGAACTGGAAGGTCGAATCAACTTTTCCTTATCAGCCATGTTAATTATGACTTCTGGAAGTTCGTTATCTTGAACGGCTGGTCGTTTCTTACGAAAACACCTTGGCTTGGTTTTCAACACTTCAGAGGAAAGCCTTTGGGATACCGAGACCCTCTGTAGAGTGGCCTTGGGGCTGCTACATGCTGATAATACTACCCTGATAAGCTTGGTGCACGAACAATGAGAAGCCGCTTCCCAACTATTTTCCTTTCGTGTCTTTTTCGTACTCGCGATTCGATAGTACAACTCATTGGCATAATTACTAAGCAAGCTATCGTATGTTGGTCATCTTCTTTTGGTGAAGATAATTCCCCAAGAGTCACACGTTTAAAACCACGCATTCGTGAGTGTGGGGCCTCAACGGACTCTTGAACTTCAACTTGCAACCCAAGATGATTAGTCGCAGGTACCATCTCCATATAAGTAGCCTTCAACCTATTGAACCGGCACGTATATCTCCCAGTCCGGCATGTTGTGCATAGCTTATTTGTTAGCCCCGGACGCTCTCTTGCTTGGGTTTCATTTTGATTTTCATGCAAAGGACCAAGACGGTCTGTGACCTTCACTTTGAATCAAGACAAGTCCACGCTTTCATGAAGCTTAATCGGAGACTCTGAACTTGTGGGGACGAGAACAAAAACCATCGGAGGCTCTGAAATAACCGTGAAAATTGAAAATTTTGCAACAAAAGGTTGGCCCGGCCGGGACTTAGTTCCAAACGAACCAATATTTGGTGGTTCAGATCTGACTGAACCAGTCTTTGGCGGTTCAAGTCTAGCTGAACTAGTTTTTGGCGATTCAAGTCTGGTTAAACTAGTTTTTGGTGGTTCAAGTCTGACTGAACTAGTTTTTGGCGGTTCAAGTCTGACTGAACCAGTTTTTGGCAACCCAGGTACTACAGTGTCAAATTTTGGTGGCTCAAATCTGACTGAACCAATTTTTAGTGGTTCAGGTCTGACTGAACCAGGCTTTTGTGGTTTAGGTCTGGTTGAACCAGGAATTTGTGGTTTAGTTTTTCCAGACTTTGTATTGGATTTTGGCCTCCAAATTTGGCATAGTTTTGACTGTTTATTCGGCGCGTCGTGCCTCTGTAACTCCTTAGCCTCCTGTATGAGGCTCTTCGTACGTGCAAACAATGTGCGGTGTTTCTGGATTCGTTCTTCAATGGTCGAACGAGTCCTTTTGATGTGGGTCCACTTGTTAGCCATTGCTGTAAAAGAAGAATCTTTTGTTCACTGCAGTAGGGTTTGATATCGCTTAGGCTCCAGGTTTGCCTCATGATGGATTCCATCTACCAATTCTAAGGCCTTGCGAATTAATGCACGAGGCGTTGGTGTTGCCTTTGGCGTGCTCTTTTTGAGAGAGTCGGCACATTTTCAGAAGTCAGCTCTTTGATTGAAGAGTTGTAGTTCATGGCCTTGGCTTTGTCATACGCTGGGAGGCTGTTACGAGGTGTATCTTGGGCCGCCGCAGGGTGAGGATCCTGATTTTGGGCCTTCAAGTCTGAGTACCCCCGAATCTTCTTTGTGGAGTCTTTCCTATGCTTACGAGGAGAGGATGATCTAGAAGATGAGGATAAGTATTCCTCGTACTTTGCTTGGTCGAACTCGTACTCGACCTCTTCATCAACCGGGATGATAATATTCGGCTGTGACGCTACACCTTCGGCAGAGAAGCTGTTGGCTCCCACTGTGGTCGCTAGTTTGTTTTCGTCAAAAGTTGTCATTTCTATTATTTTTGAACATGTTACACCGTTTATCGATCACAAGTTCAAACTAAAAGAAAAGTCGATCTTTTATAAGGTCTTGTTACAATGAAAATTAAAAGGTTACAACTTCGTCAAAAAAAACACAGCAGTAGTTTATCCCCTGTTGCTTTGTGTAGAATATTTGCCTGTGTTAGGGACGCGTTAGTCCATGGACCGCTGCGGATCGGATCTGGTTGACAAGTTTAATTATGCTTTTGTTTCACGAAGGAAACAATCGCAGCAGCGAAAATCACGACTAAGCAAGATTATGGCTCTTCTTGAGATCAAAACAAAGTTTGATCTAGAGGAAAGAGAGGGAGAGAATCTCAAATCTTTCGAAGACTTTTTCTTTATGAAAAAGTTCGCCAAGATCCACCAATTCTCCTCTAAAATTCGTGGTTTACTTCTCAGTTCGACAACACCTCGCCCTTAGATTTCAGATCCTTTCCAATGAAGACCCTGGGCTTCTATTTATAGGCTTTTGTCATCGTGTTTTCTGATAAGATAGGAATTCTGATGTCTTCTTCAGTTGATAACCGCCCAGACGCTCTTAAGGATAGCTTCAGAATAGTTGGGGAGGTCCTGCAACAAAAGAATCCTTAAAAAACATCAAAATCCGTATTTTGGGACGTTTGGGAGGCCAAAATAGTCGTGGTGGCTCGCATGGGTGCGAGCCACTATTTGGTGGCTCGCATGAGTACGAGCCACCATTGGCTTGCATCCATGCGAGCCTCCTGGCCTGTTGTTATGTTTTTTTGACCCTTTTAGCTATTTGTATCTCCTTTGTTTCGCTTGCTTTCCCCCTTTACACGCTTTTTGTCACTTCGTTGACTTGTACATTTTGCTTCATGCGTTTATCGGTGTCGAATAATCTTTCTTGACCCGAAAAATAATGTTCATCGTCTTTTCTCTATCTTGAACTGTGTTTGGGGACCTATATACAATTTTTAACGCCTACAACGCTCAGTATTGTGTAATTTGTAGGATATCCAAGGAATTCCCATGGATATCAATTCTACCACATTGATGAACAAAAGATAATTGTTTCTCAGTATGCTATCTTCTTGGAGAAGGAATTTCTTAAAAAAGAAATTAGTGGGACCATGGTAAAACTAGAAAAAAATTTAGTGATACAAATCAATACTGATAATTTAGTAGAACCAAAAAATTCAGTTGTACCAGAAGAACCTCAACCACTCCGTAGATATCCAAGGCGATCTCATGACCCTAAGAGACAATATGATTTTCTCGTTGAAGGTAGCATGTTAGATCATGTCATAGATGATGACGAACATTTGAGTTATCAACAAGCCTCTCAGAGTAGGGACTCTGTTGCTTGGCATGATGCAATGAAATCCGAAATAAACTATGTGTATACTAATAAAGTATGGATCTTAGACAATACTCCTAAAGGGGTGATACCCATAAGTTGTAAATAGTTGTTTAAGAAAAAGTTGGGTGTAGATGGGAAAGTAGAGACTTTTAAAGCTAGACTGGTAGCTAAAGGTTTTCGTCAAAGACCTGGTTTGGACTACGATAAAATCTTTTATCCAGTGGCTATGCTAAAGTCTATTCGGATCCTACTTGCTATAGATTCTCACTATAACTACGAGATCTGACAAATGGACATCAAAACTGCATTTCTAAATGGTGATTTAGAAGAGTGCATATATATGTCTCAACCAAAGGGATTTGTAGTCAGTGGGAGCAGTGGAAAAGTATGTAGGTTGGTTAAAGCTATTTATGGACTGAAGCAAGCATCGTAAACATGGAACATCTATTTTGATGATGTTATCAAAGAGTTTGGTTTCATCAAAAATTCAGATAAACCATGTGTGTATAAAAGGATAATTAGGAGTATAATATTGTTTCTTATTTTGTATGTAGACGATATACTCTTAATCTGTAATGACATACCGTCATTACAAGCGGTTAAATTTAGCTGTCAAAAAGATTTTTTATGAAAGATTAGGGTGAAGCATCCTGTATACTGGGTATTCAGATCTATAGAGATAGATCTAAAAGGATATTAGGATTATCCCAATCTAGATACATTGGCACGGTGCTAAAACGGTTTAGCATGGAAAATTTCAAGAAAGGTTTCGTACCTGCATCTCCTGGAATCTCCCTCTCTAAAAAGATGTCTTCCCAAACTAATGAAGAGAGGAAACGCATGAGTCTAATTTTTTATGCCTCGGCAGTAGGATCGATCATGTATGTTATGTTATGTACTAGACCAAATATCGCTTATTCACTTAGTTTGGTAAGTAAATACCAATCTAATCATGGAGAAGAGCACTAGAAAGCGGTCAAAAATATACTTAAGTACCTGAAAAGGACTGAGAAGAGCACTAGAAAGCGGTCAAAAATATACTTAAGTACCTGAAAAGGACTAAAGAGTTATTTTTGATATATGGTAAAAGTTACCTGAAAAGGACTAAAGAGTTATTTTTGATATATGGTAAAAGTGACCTCCAAATGGAGGTTTTTTCCTACTCTAGCTTTCAGAGTGATATCAATGATAGTAAATCTATTTCAGGATATGTTTTTACCCTCAATAGAGGGGCTGTCAGTTAAAAAAGTTCCAAGCAGGATATAGTAGCAGACTCTACTATGAAAGCTGAATACATTGCGGCAAATGATGCAGCCAAAGAAGCTATCTAGATGAGGAAGTTGCTTTTAGAGCTGGAAGTTGTTCCTACCATTAAAGATCCAGTACCTATATACTGTGATAGTAATACTACAATAGCTCTGACAAAGGAACTCTGGTCTCATCATAAGTCCAGACACATTCTGAGAAAGTATCACTTAATCAGGGAAATAGTTGATCGCCAAGAGATCATGATTGAAAGAGTAGACACAAAAGATAATATAGCAGATCCATTCACAAAGGCAATTGCTCGTACATAATTTGAAAAGCTTGTTGAGCTATTGGGTATTAGATACTATAATGATTAGCCTTAGTGAAAATAAGAGTTTGTTAGATATAGGTGCCCTGCAGGCAATAATTATATATTATAACAGGACCTATATGAATATAACATCCTTGTTCAAAATAATAGTAGGATATTTTGGTCAGTATTTATCTGGTATTTTTTAAATACAAATAAACTCCTTAGAAGGATACTAGACTATCAGAATTTTAATAGTGATCGTAATGAAGAAGAGATCTGATTAGTCGATAACGTATATTATAAAATGATCCTAGTCGATGAAGTGTTGAGATAGGACATCATCACTTCGGTAAAGACTAGTTGTTTGCGTCGAAAGTTGCTGTTTTCATTGCTATCGAATCTATTACAACTTTAGTCATTACAATAAACTCGAATAAAATAAAAGGTTAATCTTTTTATAAGATCTCCTTACACAATAAAAATAATAAAAAAAAAGTTTACAACTCTCTTCAAACAAACGCAACGGGTGTTTATCGCCCGCTGCTTGCGTGGGATCTTGGCCTGTGATGGGGATATTGATATCCGTGGACAACCGTCGATCAGATCTGATTGCTAAAAAATCGGGCAGAGCTTCGTTAATTCGCGAATGAATCAAGAAACTGTAGCGCTTATCTCGGCAACGGCGAGATAATTGCTCTTCTTAAGATTATCACAACGGGATAATCTTAAGGAACGGACACGGGGAACTGCAGATCTGACGAGCTCCTCTTCTTTATGCCGACGAACTCGATCAGATCTCTACTCCTCCTCTCTGAAATTTGTGCACTTTTGATCTTCAATCCGGCAGGGCTTCGCCAACGCTCGAGAATTCCAGATCTCCAAAAATGAAGGCCCTGGGGCTGTATTTATAGGCTTCAGGAGCCTTGTGTTTGGATAGGAACGGTTGATTCCCTCTTATCTTCAGTTATAACCACTTTATCACATTTAAAGATAACCCCAAGGCAGTTAGGGAGGCTCTGGAACCGTCAAAACTAATCGAAAACCGTCAAACACACGTCCCGAGTGCGAGACAGTTCGGGGTGTCTCGCACATAAGCGAGACAGTTTGTACCCTCTTCAGTATTTTTGCTCTAATTATTTCATCTGACCTCCGAATGAGGTGATTCAAGTTGTGTTGGAAAGATAACGAAAAGATCTACAACGTTTATCTTTTAAGATTCTTCAGATTCGAATCTAATCATGGTCAAAACAGCTCCACAAGGTCCAAGATACTTGTGAGTGTCTCGGCCATGGCCGAGACACCAATGAGTGTCTCGGGTATTTTGATCATAACTTCCTCATATAACTTTCATGTTTTGAGTTTCTTCAGATTCAAATCGGATCATGGCCAAAATCACTCTACAAGTTCCGAGATACCTTTGGGTATCTCGGCTTGGCCGAGACACTCATGGGTGTCTCGGCCAATCCGAGACACCAATGGGTGTCTCGGCCAATCCGAGACACAGTGTCTCGGCCAAGCCGAGACACCTTTGGGTGTCTCGGGTTGGCCGAGACACCTCTGGGTGTCTCGCCGAGTCCCGGGACGTAGTCCTGCGCGTTCCGTCCATTTTCACCGTATCTTCGTCGTTCGAACTAAGAATCAAGCGATTCAAGATACGTCGGAAATCCGTCGAGAAGATCTACAAGCTCCCATAATTGAATCATATGTAAAGTGGACAAGACACGAGAGGCTCTCCGCCCTTTTGCAAGCAATACGGGGTTCCCGATCAGCTCGTGTTTCCGTCACTCCGAAGTTCCATCGTTTTGCATGGTCCGTCGACTCACTTCAAGTGTTTGTCATCATCAAATGATCTTCTATGACTCGGATATTGACATTCATCATCTTCTCTCTGTCTCGATCCGTGTGCGGGGACCTATAGGTAATTTTTTACGCCTACAGATACTCCCTCCAAAGTGTTTCAGTCTCGTTTATTTTATAGACGAGCCAGAAATACTTTGGATATGATCGGTCCAACCTTCAATCGGTGTAAAAGGACCTGTTGTTAGCTTTGATTCTTGACTCCTTCAATTTTCAATCTATTCGATGTTTTGACGAATAGCTGAAGTTCTCCCGGCGCTGCGTTTATCGTCTAGCCGTCGTCGAAATCTTGAATCAAAACCGGTGATTTGATTTTGACTCGTATCATCGAGTTGACTTTGAACTGACTATCTCCATCATGATATATTGATTCGCATTGACTTTCATCGTAACGCGTTGACTGGCATCGACTTAGGATTACGCATTGACCTAGGGTTTCGGATCGTCTGCCATTGACTTTTGTATCGTAACACGTTGATTGGCGTTGACCTAGGGTTACACGTTGACCGACGTTGACCTAGGGTTTCGGATCGCCTACGTTGACTTTTTTTATCGCAACGTATTGACTGGAGTTGACCTAGGGTTACGCATTGACCGGCGTTGACCTAGGGTTTCGGATCGCCCGACGTTAATACAGTTTATACTCGTACGTTTATTGGAGTATACACAGTTTAAGCTCTTGAGGTATTGGAGCATGGCGGTCCTAAGTGTCAGAGTTGCAGGACCAACTATGAAAGTTGATTCATCTGCATGTATGGATCTTATCCTGAAGTTGTTGGATGCTCAAGTCACGAGACCAACTAATGAAGATGATGCGTCAATGACTCACATTTATAGAATTTTTGGCAAATTCTTAGCCATCAACAGGTTTGATTAGCCTTTACCGACTATCGTTTGAGTCGGGCTAGCATGCAGATTGTTTTAAGTCCGTTCCGCATGTAACGTTAAGCTAAAAGAGTTAACCCTTTTAGTGCTACGATATTGAATACGTAGACTTCGTCTTTCTTTTATGAAAAGACTAAACAACGACGTGTATCAGACGTAGACTTAGGATTTTTGGCAAATCCTCAGCCATCAACGGATTTGATATGCCTTTACCGACTACCGTTTGAGTCGGGCTAGCAAGCGGATTGTTGAAATCCGTTCCGAATGTGACGTTGTGCTAAAGGAATGAACTCCATTAGACTTGATGCTACGACTTCGAATACGTAGACTTCACCATTATTACGGGAATAGGCCACCCGGCAATGCGTGTTAGGCGTTGACTTACCCTTACTTAGGATTCACGATAAAAGTCTCCAGACTCGGATTCTGGTGTCTTCTTCAATCGGTAAAAGACTAAACCGGCAACGCGTATTAGGCGTTGGCTTATCCCTGCTTAGGCTTCGGGATAAAATTCCCCGTGTGTGTGAAGTACGGATTTTGGTGTTATTAATAACAACCTATCACAATATTGAATATGTGGGCTTTTGTCCTTTTTACGGTTAAGGACTAACCGGCAACGCGTATTAGGCGTTGACTTATCCCTTCTTAGGATTCGGGATAAAATTCCCCGTACGTGTAAGGCGCGGATTTTGGCGTTATGAATAACAACCTGCCATAATATTGAATATGTGGGCTTTTGTGTTTTTTACAGTTAAGGACTAACCGGCAACGCGTGTTAGGCGCTGACTTATCCCTACTTAGGCTTCGGGATAAACTTCCCCGTGCGTGTGAAGCACGGATTTTGACGTTATTAATAACAACCTGCCACAATGTTGAATATGTGGGCTTTTGTCCTTTTTACGGTTAAGGACTAACCGGCAACGCGTATTAGGCGTTGACTTATCCTTTCTTAGGATTCGGGATAAAATTCCCCAGATTAGAATTCTGGTGTCTTCTTCAATCGGTGAAAGACTAAATCGGCAACGTGTGTTAGACGTAGGCTTATCTCTATTTAGGAGTCGAGATAAAGTTCCCCGTACATAGGATGTACAGATTTGAAGTTGAGAATTGTGTCTTTTCTCAGGGTAAAGACGAACCCAAAATGGAAGAGGAAGAATTTTATATTCTATCTCCTGGCACCGAAGAGGAAGAATTTTATATTCTATCTTCAGTTAGAAAGGAAACTCGAAGTGGGATCTCCACCCCCAGAATCCGGAAAGATGAAACTAGGAGTGGGATCTCCACTCCGAGAATCGGAAAGATTCAAGTAACCCTAACTTTTATAGGATTGGTTGCTTGATCCAAGAAAAGAGTTCCTCATTTATTGAGGGAAAATTCCGATTTTGACCCTAACTTTTATAGGTTTGGGTAAAAAAGGAAAAGGCGAAAATCTTTCATTTATCGAAAGGGATAACTCAATCTTAGTCTTAACTATCTGCAAGATTGACTAAGTGAAGTTGGAGACAATCCTAACTTTTATAGGTTAGATTGCTCAATTTGAAAGTGGACCTCTCGTTCATGGAAGGAATCGAGAGAGGAATGTGGTTTTGGCCCTAACTTTTATAGGTTTGACCTGAAAGCAAAGTGAGTGGAATACAAGTAGCAGTAGAAATATTGGTTTGTACTAGCCACTCGATGGAGGATTTTGATGTTAAGTGATCAGGACTTAACACGTCAAGCTTTGAAAATTACCATGAATTGACGGATAGAAATTTTAGTGAACCCACCGCCAATTGATTTGATCAGTGGGGGATTTTGTGAGGAAGATTGATCTGTCGCCAAACACCAATAGGAGTTTTGTGAGGGAAGATTGATCCAACGAAGCGATCGAATCTCGTCTCAGCAAAAGAGTGTTCGGAAATCACAGTGGGGATTTAGTGTTTATCACTTTGTTTGTAATGATCGGGTTATCCCTAAGAAAATTACATATAGTATTTTTTCGAAAACTTCCCGTTACATGAATCATCCACCCCCAGCTTCTTTGCGAAACTGGGTTTATCATTGCATTCGGTTACATGATCAGGTTATCCTTAAGAATATTACATATAAAAATTTTCCAGGAATTTCCCGTCAACGGTAGGAAACAGTTTAGACTCATATACCTATTAGAGTATCAGGGAGCAGTTTAACCTCTTATACCGGTCGGAGGATTGAGAAGCAGTTTATACTCTTATACTTGTCAGAGTCTTGCCGTTCTTATTTGGCTTATCCTAACGTTATGACGCCGGCTTCAACCAAAGTCTGAATGATATTCTTTAAAGTAAAGCATGCACAGTACTTCGGATCCATAGTATTGTCAGCTTCCTCCTGATTTGTGATGGGTGGTAGCTTGATCTTGTTGTTTTCAAGAAGGGTCTCGAAGATGGATGGAACGCCTTCGTCCTTGAATGAGTACTCTTTTTGGAGCTTCGAATCCGAAGTCTTCTGCTGTCTTTGGGGTTGCTGTTGCGACGTCTGATTAACATCAACAACTGGTGTAGGTGCCTTCCCTTCATCATGGGAAATAAGACTCGGGTTCAGAGGGTTAGCCATCGGTTGGCTTCTTTCGACCTTCCTCCTTCTGAGAAAGCGTTCGGCCTGCTCTCCGCGCACCTTCAACTCTTTCCAGGTATTGAGCGGCTCTACTCCCATAACGTCCTGTTAGACCCTAGAGGGGGGGTGATTAGGGTCTTATGCTAATCTAATCCGATTAAATGCCAATTAAAATTAATTAACAAGTTATCCTAGCAATATGAAATACAACAAGATATGTGAGCTAGGATAAGCAATGTGAACAACAAGATATATCCTACCAAAGAGATATACAATATGATATATGCAAGGATATGTAACTAAGGGTGATATAAACATAAACAAGATAGTGGATCATATAAATAATGAGCTATGGACAATGGCGATATAAGATATGAACATAAATATAAATGAACGCCAAAGCACACTCAAACAAGCAATATGATCACGGAGTTCAGACCTTCCGTCCTACGTCTCCGCTCCCCACTCCCGGGGAGAAATCCACTAACACAATCCGGTTTGGAAGCCGGAACTTCTTCTACACACTCGGTTTTCTAGCTAACCGAAAACTCTACAACTCACACTCTTGCAATCACACTCTACACCCACTAAGTGTTGGACCTAGCCGTGTCTCCCTCAAGTGCTCGGTTACAACCTCTCCCTAGGCACGTCAACCGACGCCACTCCTCTTGGGACGATCCCCGACTCTCACCACACACTCCTCACTCGGTGTACAAGAGTATTACAAAGTGATTTAACAATTAAGCACAATATAGCAAATGATTGTTCTCTCAAATCAAACTAAACTCAAATATAAAATCTAGCTTAAGAACAATGATAATCAAGCAAGTATATAAATATAAAGCTAGAGTTTGAGTTTAGAAAACTTCTCAAGATCAAGATGGAGAGATGGAGATTTGAGGCCCAAACAATAAGATAATCCCCTCTACTTGTGAAAGCTAAAACTGCTTTAAACCAAACCCTTAAACAACCTTAAACAAGCTTAAACTCCTTTTTAAAACCCTTGTTAAAAACTTCTTAGAGAGAGTGAAAACTGAGATCAAAGAGGGTTTTTATAGCCTCCAAAACCTCAGACCAAAACCCCTTACAAAAAGACCAAAAAACCACCTGCAACGGCTCTAAAAAGAGCCGTTGGGACTCCAGCGGTCGACCGATGAAAATCGCGGTCGACCGGAAACAAGGTCAGAATCGCAGGAGACGTCCAGAGAGTCCGTCGGTCGACCGGCGAAACTTTCGGTCGACCGGCGGTACTGTAGCAGTGCGCATCTGTCTTGTAAAATAAATTTAAAATAGTAAATGAACTCCAAAAATTATAAAATTTTGTGAGAATGTTCTAGACATGTAGAATAACATGTCAGAAAAAGAATTTCTGAAAAAGCATTTCCCAGTTGAGAGAAATAAATGTTTGAACACAAAAATACAGTTTCTGAAAATCTGCTGTGATACACGATTTTGTAAAATCAAGTAGGCACAGTAAATCAACTTCAAAAATAGTAAAATTTTGAGGAAAGTTTCTAAACATGTAGATAAACATGTCAGAGAAAGAATTTTTCAAATATCACTTCTCATTTGTAAAAACTCATCAGTTTTGTAAAACATGCACGAACATGTGCACGAACGAAAACGTGAATTTGTAAATTCCTTTAAACATAACAAATCAATTCCAAACTTGATGAAACTTTGAGAAATGTTTGCAAATGATATTTTGAACATGTTACAAAAAGAATTTTCCAATTTGCATTTCCCAATTGTGAAATCTCATTATTTTGCAAAAGTGTTCAAAGTCAGAGAAAGAATGTTTCAAATATCACTTCCCATTTGTGAAAACTCATCAGTTTTGTAAAATATGCACGAACATGTGCACGAACGAAAATGTGAATTTGTAAATTCCTTTAAACATAACAAATCAATTCCAAACTTGATGAAACTTTGAGAAATGTTTGAAAATGATATTTTAAACATGTTACAAAAAAAAATTCTAATTTGCATTTTCCAATTGTGAAATCTTATTATTTTGCAAGTGTGTCCAAAACATGAAAACTCAAAAACATGCATGTATATATATAACTATATATATACATAAAAACCAAATACGTGTGTGTATATGATATTGAGCTTAAGGTACTTAACACACATAATATAAAACCTATACTATGTTACCCAAGCTAGATCTTGATCTTCAATAAGCTCGACTTGGTACACATGCAGATGAAGCTTGAACTTGATCTTTAACTTGAATTGTACGTTGCTTCACTCCACAATTCCTCCAACCTCCTCTTGATATGATCGTGTAGGCTCAATCCATCCATCCTCCAACTACGTTGTTTGTCTACAATATATAGGAATGCACAAACACTAGACAAACAACATTAGTAGTAAATTGTTTGTAAATCATCATCAAAACAAGAAGGCCAACACGTCCAAGATGTTAATGGACAAGTTGTTATGACAGGTTTGCAAGACGAATTCCTCCGTGATGGGATCCTTGTAGTTCATTGCCTGATTGCGGAAGCGTTTGATGAAGGTATCCACCGATTCTTCGTCTTTTTATTTCTCATCGAAGAGTGTCCTGATCGACACTTCGGCATCATCATCGAAGAAATGAGCGAGGAACATGCTCTCTTGGTCCTCCCAGCTGTTGATGCTTCTAGGCTTGAGACGGCGGTACCAATCGAAGGCAGGCCTGTGAAGGGTGCCAACGAATGACCGCACCATCAAGGGCTTGTTACCAGAAATCGTGCCCAAGTGGGACTTGAAATAGATTAGATGCTGAGTGGGCGAGCCCTTCCCGTCGAACGGCTTGAAGTTGATCAGGTTGAACTTCGCCGGATACGGGCTCGAATCCCATTCTTTCGGGTAAGGACACAGAATGTCGATCTTCTTTACCTCTTGAGCAGACATTAAAGCGTTAATTTTGCTCTCGAGGTCCTTCATCTTTTCGTCCTCATCTATATCATGTTTTGGACAATTTTCGAGAGGAATAATGCTGCCACCCCCAGTGTTATCATCATTGGTGGGTCCACCCCCAGCGTCGTTATTATTTTTAGTGGGGCCACCCCCAGCGTTGTGTTCATCCACATCTGAATCGCTACCTACTTGGTTAGCAGTGCTGCGACGGCTGGACTCACCTAGCTGATTCGACAAAGCTCGGATTTGTTGGTCGTGCATTTGTCTCATCTCCTGCATAGCCATTTCCATTTCGTTTTTGAATGCTTCTTTCTGCTTGGCTAGAGCATCCTCAATGATTTTGGCTATTTGCTCGGTGTTGATCATGAACACTTCCCGAGCTTGTCCTATGCTAGACGTAGTATCGTAAGACGCGATTGCGGAATAAGAATCCGAGAGTTCGTCATCGGAATGGATTCCTTCACGGACACCCTGGTAATCATTATGTCCAATGGCTTCTAGCTGAAGCTGAGATATTCGTTGGGTTATTCCCAAACTAACTTCTCTTCCTGGAGAAAAATTAGGGTTGGAGTTATTTGAACTAATCGAAGACTTCCCCTTATCAACCAGTTGATAGTAACTGTTGGGAGTTCGTCATCTCGAACAACTGATCATCTTTTGCGAAAACGCCTTGATTTGGGCTTTGATGCTTCAGTGGAGACCCTCTCAAATACCGAGACCCTCTGTGGAGCAGTCTTGGGGCAGCTACACGCTGATAATACTTCCCTGATAATTTTGATACACGGACAGTGAGAGTCCGCTTCCCGGGTACTTCTCTTTCGAGATTTGTTCGTACCGCCAGCCCGATAGTACAACTCGTCGACGTTACGGTCAGAGCAACCTATCTGCTGTTTACATAAATTCTCAGGTATAACGCATTCTTCTGTCTGACACGTTTTCCTCTGAGTAAACATCACCTTGTTGGCGTCTACAGGAGTCACACGCTTAGAATCACACCTTTGTGAAGGTGAAACCTTAACGGGCTCCTGGTTTTCTGCACGCACCGCCAAGCGGGCCGTTATAGAAATTAATTTGTTAGGAGGTCGCGTACGACCCCCAGTCCGGATGTTTGCTCGAAGCTCCTTCAACGGTCTCAAGTTTTCCTTAACAGGCGCTTTTCCTCGATCCTCGGGTACAGAACCGATGTGATCCTTCAATGGGACTCTAGATTTGGGAAGATTCACGCTGTCATAGGGCTTCACCGGAGGTGCGGGAGCAATAGGAACGGGATCTGGAGTTGACAAAGGCCGGAGAGCAGCCTCGGATGCTTTTGCCTTAGGCGCTAATTTGGCCTTTGGCATCCAACCTTGCTTAGATCTTGGTGGCCTTTTGACTACATTTCCTTTCCGTAACTCCTGTGCATTCTGTACAAGGATCCCCGTCTGCGCTAACAGTATGCGGTGCTTATGGATACGCTCCTCAAGAGTTGAACGAGTTCGTTTGACACGAACTCATTCGTTAGTAGGTGGTTGGGAGGAGGTTCCCAAATATGGTTGTTGGAACACTTTGCGCCTTCTGAGTTTTAGATCCGCATCATAGCAGATCTCGTCAATAGGCTCCAAAGCCTTGGCAAGTTGACGCGCGAGATGTTGACGACGCCTTTGACAAGCCCTCTTTGTCAGCACTGGTGCACTTTCAACGGGCAACTCCTTGACTTTCGAGGAGTTATCACGAACGTTGGATCTGGTTTCTTTGGAAGCCGGAGAGGAATCTTCCACTGCATCCGGGTTCAGATTATCAGCCTTGGTTTTTGGATCTGAAGTCACGTTCTTCGCGACAGCGGTTTTCTTGCGTTTGCAATAAGAAGATCTGGAGGAGGAGGAAATATATTCCTCGAATTTCTGCTGGTCGAATTCGTATTCGACCTCTTCGAACACCGGGATCCTGATCATCGACTGCGTCACGACAGCCTCGGCAGCGAGGCTGTTGGCTCCCACTGTGGTCGCCAGCTTGTTTGCGTCGAAAGTTGCTGTTTTCACTGCTATCGAATCTATTACAACTTTAGTCATTACAATAAACTCGAATAAAATAAAAGGTTGATCTTTTTATAAGATCTCCTTACACAATGAAAATAATAAAAAAAAGTTTACAACTCTCTTCAAACAAACGCAACGGGTGTTTATCGCCCGCTGCTTGCGTGGGATCTTGGCTTGTGACGGGGATAT
This sequence comes from Asparagus officinalis, assembly GCF_001876935.1. NCBI lineage: Eukaryota > Viridiplantae > Streptophyta > Magnoliopsida > Asparagales > Asparagaceae > Asparagus > Asparagus officinalis. The sequence continues at coordinate 45,489,234 of NC_033794.1, read as the reverse complement.
TGATATCCGTGGACCACCAGCGATCAGATCTGATTGCTGAAAAATCGGGCAGAGCTTCGTTGATTCGCGAAGGAATCAAGAAACCGTAGCGCTTATCTCGGCAACGGCGAGATAATTGCTCTTCTTAAGATTATCACAATGGGATAATCTTAAAGAACGGACCCGGAGAACTGCAGATCTGACGAGCTCCTCTTCTTTATGCCGACGAACTCGATCAGATCTCTACTCCTCCTCCTCTCTAAAATTCGTGCACGTTTGATCTTCAATCCGGCAGGGCTTCGCCAACGCTCGAGAATTCTAGATCTCCAAAAATGAAGGCCCTGGGGCTGTATTTATAGGCTTCAGGAGCATTGTGTTTGGATAGGAACGGTTGATTCCCTCTTATCTTCGGTTATAACCACTTTATCACATTTAAACATAACCCCAAGGCAGTTAGGGAGGCTCTGGAACCGTCAAAACTGATCGAAAACCGTCAAACACACGTCCTGAGTGCGAGACAGTTCGGGGTGTCTCGCACATGAGCGAGACAGTTTGTATCCTCTTCAGTATTTTCGCTCTAATTTTTTCATCCGACCTCCGAATGAGGTGATTCAAGTTGTGTTGGAAAGATAACGAAAAGATCTACAACTTTTATCTTTTAAGATTCTTCAGATTCGAATCTAATCATAGTCAAAACAGCTCCACAAGGTCCGAGACACTTGTGAGTGTCTCGGCCATAGCCGAGACACCAATGAGTGTCTCAGGTATTTTGATTATAACTTCCTCATATGACCTTCAAATGACCTGATCAAAGATGCATTGGAAAGATAACGAGGAGATCTACAACTTTCATGTTTTGAGTTTCTTCAGATTCGAATCGGATCATGGATAAAACAGCTCTACAAGGTCCGAGATACTTGTGAGTGTCTCGGCCATGGCCGAGACACCAATGAGTGTCTCGTGTATTTTGGTCATAACTTCCTCATATGACCTCCAAATGACCTTATCAAAGATGCATTAGAACTCTAACGAGAAGATCTACAACTTTCATGTTTTGAGTTTCTTCATATTCGAATCGGATCATGGCCAAAATCACTCTACAAGTTCTAAAAAACCTTTGGGTATCTCGGCTTGGCCGAGACACTCATGGGTGTCTCGGCCAATCCAAGACACCAATGGGTGTCTCGGTCAAGCCGAGACACCTTTGGGTGTCTCGGGTTGGCCGAGACACCTTTGGGTGTCTCGCCGAGTCCCGGGACGTAGTCCTGTGCGCTCCGTCCATTTTCACCGTATCTTCGTCGTCCGAACTCAGAATCATGCGATTCAAGATGCGTCAGAAAGCCGTCGAGAAGATCTACAATCTCCCATAATTTAATCATATGTAAAGTGGACAAGACATGAGAGGCTCTCCGCCCTTTTGCAAGCGATACGGGGTTCCCGATCAGCTCGTGTTTCCGTCACTCCGAAGTTCCATCGTTTTGCATGGTCCGTCGACTCACTTCAAGTGTTTGTCATCGTCAAATGATCTTCTATGACTCGGATATTGACATTCATCATCTTCTCTCTGTCTTGAGCCGTGTGCAGGGACCTATAGGCAATTTTTTACGCCTACACTAGTGTATACTCTATTTATCCTTTAGAAGGACGATAATCCATCACTTAGATCATTGATGCTGAGACATCAAGATATAATATACAGGTGACTCATTAGTGAATGAGTTGACTGAACAACTCACCGAGAATGTCTAGTTGGTAATTATACCTAACTGTCAAATAGAAGTTCTCAAGTGATATAGTACAAAGTAGTGTCTTGACTTGAGGCATGAGTGCAATATCTTACATGTTAGTAAAGGTGTACTTAGACTTTTATCGAATCACAATTCTCATTGAGTTATGCATAACAGTTCTTGTTAAGAGCATTCCGAGACATAAGTAGATATTGAGATGCCAAGATGAAATTCATCTTTCCTAGTAGAGGGGGTTGATGTCATAAGATTGTTTGATATAACTATAGTCTGAAAATCCGTGGCCAAGGTAAATAAGATAAACTGAGTGTCAGTTTGATCTTAAAGGTTATGAGTTTAATATCAACAATTACTAATCAAGCTATTAGTGTTTGACAATTTACCATACCCTAGGCTCGATAGTTTAACATTGTTTGACGAAGAGGTCGGACTGTACAATGTTATCACTGAGTGGTCCTGATAAAATTGTGTAAGCATCTTGCAGATATTTATCACAACTTATACCCGGGTAGTCTTCATGTGCAGCTAGCACCTCTGTTATACTTGTGGATATGATCCACTGTCGAGTCTTAAGTTGGGCCCTTGAGTTACACCAAGCGCGTACTTGAATCCTATGAAATACAATTTATAGAGTTAAATGCGTATGATTAATACACTTATATGATTTTTACCGGATACACATAAACGATTATATGTATCGGTAAAATCAGAATGATATGTGCTTAAGAAATGAATTTCAGTATTTTTCCCATAAAGTTAACTTTTAGTCAATTGGTTGACTTTTTGGTATACAATAAAATTTTGGTCAACATATTGATTTTTTTGGTCATGTGATGACTTATTAGTTAATGATTAGAAAATTACGCAATATCGTATTTATAAAACACCGTATTGATATGTTATTTTCATTTATGAAATACACACTTTATTATACCTTTATTAATAAGTCATGAGATGAGTCATTTACGTGGTATAGGTTGGGAACATAGTTTTAGCATATAGTTTTGATTCTTCATGACTCTTTGCATAACTCATGAGATGAGTCATTGCATGACTCATGAAAGGAATCGTTATATTTAGATGACTCATTGCATGACTCATAAGATGAGTCATGACATATCTCACTTTATATATATGAGCTCTCTCTCTTATGGAAAGGTTAATGAAAAATTGGTTAAGTGGTTTTTTCCATAAGAGAATAAAAGAGAGCTCAACCTCTTACTAAACTCTAGAAATCTTTGAGTAAGAGGAAGTAGTAGGATTTTATAGTATCCCGGGGTGAATATCTTGCCTTGTGTCTCAAGAAGACTCCGATTTTATCAAGCTCACTTGAAGACTTGGAGATCCACTACAAAGATGTTTATAACAACAAGGAGAACGAGGTAGGGGTTGTTCGATCTACTATCGAATCATGCTATGAAAGTAAGCCTTCAGAGCTCTTCGTTGCTCTCTTTATTATAGGGATCATGTTAGATTTAGTTAGGATGGTCCTAACTTGCATTTCATGCTCTTTACATGCTTAGTATTATTATACATACAGTCTTCCGTTGCGTATTCTGTATGTAATTAGCATGAACTTCCAACACTCTCATGGACCATGATGGTCTCCTCTAAGTTCTGAGCATTCAAAGCATCATGCACATCACTCATCCACAATCTAAAGTTGATCTTGCCGTCATTCTTCACAACACTAATCTTCATATTCTGAAGTACAACCTGAACTGTACTTGTCGTAGCCTTGCTGCTTTCGCTACTATCTCCTTCCATTGCTTGCTAACTCTAAATTGTTAAGAAAATTCGAACAAATGATGGAATTGAGAAATTACCCAACTTAAACCCTAGATTGGATTCCAACACGAACTCCTAATTACACGAGGAATGTGAGATCTCCAACTGGCAACTCCGCAATGCTATCTCCACCGAAGCCTAAATCTTCAAGATCCAAGCTTCAAACAACGAATTTTCTTCCACCCAAAACAAACCCTAAGTCTGAAACCCTAGAGCTCTGATATCAATTGTTATGCATCGGTAGAAGCGTGCACACGAACTAACACGAGTCGGCAAGCAACGGGAGGAGAAACAACCAACAAGTGCAATTCACAAAAGAACGGCACGAACCAATCACAAACACAGAGATTTACGTGGTTCGACAAGTTGCATATGTCCACGAGGAGAGGATGGATAGATTTTACTATATATAGGAGAAATACAATGGGTTACAACTCTCTCAAACATTCAAAATAACTCTAACCAACAATCTCACTCCCTCACAATAATTTCCCTTTCAAAGTGCTCAAAAGAATCTCTTTTTTTTCTCTACCAAATCTCTTCTAAAACGTTCTATATATATAGAAACTCTAAAATCAAAACAGACTAGAAATCCAACAATTCTAAAATCAAAATCAAAACAAACTAGGAATCCCAATAATTCTAAACCAAAACAAAAACAGACTAGGAATCTTGTTTTGCCCAATAACCTGCTATCCAACATTTTTTTATTGACAACAATTACCAGTTTTGGAGACGATGGGGAACAACAATGGAGTGTTAGCGACGGGTTGATGCCGACGACATACAGTTAGCTTCGGGTGCATGGCGACCCCTAGTTATTGACACGATTGACGAATTTTTGCACAACGAGGATCATTCTTCCAACGAAGCAATTCGCGTCGAATTTGGCGATGGTGCCATTGACTCAATAAAATAGGACAAACACGAGAACCCAACATCAACAATGTTATTAAAGGAGTGCAAACTCGGCCAAGATTGAAGTTTTGCATCCCAAACCTAGCGATTACCCGCTCAATCTAGCCCTTCTGACTCAAGAACAATCGCCAATTTGCCCGCTCTCTTCTAATCTCCATACCCATTATTTACTTAGCAGCACACATGTCCTTTATCTCAAACTCTTTATCAAGTTAAGATTTCAGCGTATATATCTCCACCTTACTTTTTGAAGTAATAAGCATGACATCTACATATAAAAAAAGATAGATATAATCACCTTCATGAAGCTTCTGAATATATACACAACAATCATAGTCACTTCTGGAGAACCCATGCTTTAGCATGAAGGAGTCAAATTGCTTGTACCACTACCGAGGAGATTGTTTCAATCCATAAAGTGATTTCCTCAAGCGACATACCTGATGCTCATTATCCTCAACCTTGTAACCCTTAGGCTATGCATATAGATTTTCTCATCCAAGTCTCTATGCAAGAAGGCCGTTTTGACATTAAGTTATTCCAGCTCAAGATCACCATGAGAAACAATACTCAATAGCATCCGAATAGATGTGTGTTACACTACCAGAGAAAAGATTTTATTGTAATCCACACCCTCTTTTTGTGCAAACCCCTTAGCTACTAGCCTAGTCTTGTACCTTGTACCGTCAAGCTCTGAAGGATCCTCCTTTCTCTTGTACACCCACTTATAACATATAGCTTTCCTCCCTACAGGTAATGGGACCACCTCCTATGTTTGGTTTTTCTGGAGAGATTCCATCTCTTCCCCCATCGCAGCCAACCAACTCTCACTATGCTTGTCCCGAATAGCTTCTTTAAAGATGACCGGCTCATCATTCTCCATCGAGAGTGTGTACTCAACCAAATTTACTTTCCCATAGTACTTTAGAGGCTGATCTGACCCCAGCTTCTGAACCTGCTTGTATGCTCACCTTGGCCTAGTGGAAGCCAAACTATCTTCGAGCTGTTGTTGTTGTAATACGTATACATTTTCTTGCTGAACCTCCTCATGTTCAAGCTCATCATATTCATGATCCTCCTCTTGAACATGACTAGAACCTGATTGGTCTTTAGGTTCTATTTTAATAACCTAGAACTTTGAAGTTCCAATAGTCCCAACACCACCGTTCTTGGATGCCCTGGCAATCATGGATTTCTCATCAAAGGTTACATCCCTGCTGATCATGAACTTAAAATCTTTTGTACACCAAAGGTGATAGCTTTTTACACCCTTTGCATACCCCAAGAATATTATCTTCTTAGCCCTCATTCAAGCTTTCCCTCGTTGACGTGGTAGTAGGCAGTACATCCGAAAATTTTGATTCTATCATAATCTGCATGCTCTCTTGACCATACCCGATAAGTTACATCACCATTCAATATCGAATGTGGAGAACGGTTCACTATGTAACAAGCTGTAGCAACCGTTTCTGCCCATCATTCTTTACCCAAACCAGCATATGATCACATACTCATTGCTTTCTCCCGCAATGTTCGGTTCAGTCTCTCTACGAATCCATTCTGCTGTGGTGTAGACTTGGCTGTCCAATGTCGAGCAATACCCTCATGATTGCAGAACTCCTTGAAAACACCGTATGTATACTCTGTACCGTTATTAGACCTCAGTGTCTTCAATTTCTTGTCCTATTCTCAACCATTGCTTTCCACTTCTTGAATGTCTCGAATACCTCATTCTTATGCTTAAGAAAATAAATCTAAACATACCCCGAATGATCATCTATGAATGAGACAAAATACCTGGAACCACCCTTGGAAGTTGTCTGAGCCGGACCCCAAACGTCTGTATACACATAGTCTAATATACATCTGCTCTTGTGCTTACTTCTCAGAAACTAAACACTGTGCACCTTTCCTTACACACAATCCTCACAAAAATCCATGTAAGGTTTCTTCATGTTCTTTAGCAAACCTTCTTTACCAAGCAGATCTAGACCCTTCTCTGACATGTGTCCAAGCCACCTATGCTATAACAGTGTGTGCTCACATGGGTCTCCACCACTTCCTTCAGTTCCATCCGCTGCATCTTCCATCACTATCATACCTAAAAGAGTATATAGATTTCCGTGACGAATGCCCTTCATCACTACTAAGGAACTCCAAATAGCATTCATTACTCCATTCTCTGTTACAATCTTGCAACCATCGGAGTCCAAAACGCCAACTGAGTTAAGATTTTTTTCGCAAGTCGGAAACATGCCTCACTTTGGTTAGGGTTTTGACCACTCCATCATGCATTTTGATTTTTATATCACCAAGCCCTACCGTTTTACAAACATAGTTATTCCCCCATCAATAAAGTTTCACCATCAATGTTTCTATAGGTAGTAAAACACTTTCTATTTGGGCACATATTGTAAGAGCAACCCAAATCAAGAATCAACTTACCGGAGATATCTTCGTCACCCGTAACAACATAGCATTCTTTATCGCTCTCTTCCTCCGAGACGTAACTCGCCTCTTCCTTGCCTTCTCTCCTCTCAATTTTATTGTTGTTTTTTCCCACCTACTCTCTTGTTAGGATAGTTAACCTTGAAATGTCCAAGTTCACCGCATTTGAAACACGGTCTTCCCACAAGAGGTCTTGATTTCGATCTAGATTTTCCTTACTTGTCTTTTCCTCGCTCATTGCTCCTTCCGCTTACAAACAATCCATATGTCTGCTCCTTGTTACCACTAGTGGCCATATCACTAGTTGTAATTTTTTGAAGATCATCTGTCAGAAGCGTTGTTCTAGTCTCATCCATCTTCAAATTTTTACCCACAAGCATCAATATTTGTACCAGGTTCTCATAAGACTTCGGTAAAGAAAGAAGTAGCAGAAGTGCTTGATCCTCATCTTCTACTGTCACATCAATGTCCTTCAAATCCGATATTATCCTATCGAACTTGTTGATGTATTCCCGGATTGACGTGCCTTCCTTCATCTTACAAGTATACAATTTAGATTTCAAGTAGATCCGATTTGTTAAACTCTTCGTCATGAAGGTACTCTCTAACTTTGACCACACGCCCGCAGCCGTTTCCTCCTCTCCATCCACCAAGAAAGCAACATCTCTCTCAAAGCATAGGATAATCGACGCTCGTGCTTCGAGATCTAACTCTTCCCAATCCTCATCAGACATATCTTTGTGCTTCTTTTCTCTTCCCGTCAAAGCCTTGTGCAATTTCTGCAAAACCAATGAATTTTTCATCTGCATCCTCCAAAAATAAGAGAAATCCTTCTTCCCATTGAATTTCTCGATCTCATACTTTCCAACTTTAACAGTTTTACTTGTAGATGTCATTCTCCGCTTATATAAATAAATCCGCTTCTCTTAGGAATTTTAACAAATACCTTGTGTGCACCACACAATAACCAAGCACCACCTCAAATCAGAAATTCTACCACCACCAATCTGAATAAAGGGTTCTGATACCAATTGTTGGGGGCGAGAGACTCCCACACCGCCGCGGAAGCTAATTAATCCTAAGAAAAAACAATCCAAGCTTGAGTTTAAGCCAAACTCAAATTCAACCAATCACAAGTAATAACGAATACACAGATAAAATAGTAAGTAAATGAGACGAGACAACAGATTTACGTGGTTCGGTAAACTTGACTATATCCACGGGAGCCGCGCAAATAATTTCTTATTTAACCATAAGAAATTACAAAGCTTGAAATAGAGAAGATCTCAAACTTGATATCTCTCAAAAAAATACCGCGTGTGATTTTAATCTAAAATCACCGCTCAATTGCTCTTCTCAAAAAACCATATTCAAAACCCTAGA
>NC_033794.1:45475265-45480963 GCF_001876935.1 Asparagus officinalis | reverse complement strand
AGAGGTGAAAACCGCCTCTGTTAAAATCGCTTCTGAGCTGCTCAAAGGAGATCTGGTGAACAGGGTTTCCCTTTTATAAGGAAACCCTAGGGCAGATATGTGGTCCAACTGCCTTCCACCCACGCAGGCGAGCTGCGTTCACATGCGAGCTCCGTCCGCTCTCGAACAGGCGAGGTCTCGAGCAGGCGAGGTCCATGAATGCTTCAGGTGAGCTCTTCACACCCTTTCAACAGGCGAGCTCCTCGATCTCCTCCAGACCCGCGGGCTCTACAGGCGAGGGTCATGTACAATTTTGTGTTTCTTTTATAATAAACCTCTTTCATATATAATTTTGTATCTTTGTATAAGCTTTTTCCTCCCTCTATTTCGTTTTCACTAATGGTCCCTTCCTCCTCTACCGCAGTTAACACACAATTCAAGGAGAAGACTTTTCATAAATTTTCACTTCTTGTACTAGTTAGTCATAGGTCTTGGACGATGTTAAAGTTACGTGCAAATATAATTCCATAATGAATGAAAGGGGAAAAATTATTGATACAATTACTTCAATTTTTCCTCTTAAAAGTCACAAGATAGGTAACTCCGAAGCTATCCAGATGCTAGCTTTTCCTTTTGCCAGGAAAATGGTCTCATGTACATTTCCCGTATTTTGCTACTTTTTCAATAAATCAGAATTTCTCTACCAATAGACCAACTAGAATCCATAATAATTATCTATCCAAAATAAAAAAGAATCCATAATAGTTACCCTCCCTTGTGCATCCACGAGCACATACAAAATCACATCGTATTCTTAAACTAAATAACTAAAACAAATACAACTAAAATCCATAGTAATTACCTTCTGCATTCATTAACACATACAAAAACACATGCATTACCCTGTCATTATAAACTAAATGCATTTATAATATATCAATAGATTACATCCAGCAAAACTGGATCCAAATCTCAATGTTTTAAAGACAACACTACAACCTTCTTAAAAGAAAGCATAACCAATCAAAAGTAGAACTAAAATAACTAAACAACCCAAAACAATACAACTTCCTGCAGGCCCCACCTAAAAGCATTCCTCCTAAATCCAAACACAGTAATGATAGAACCAACACTCAGCCCATATATCAGCGTCTGCTAAAACCCTAAAACACTGAGACCTCAGACCTTCTTGTTTGGCTCAAACACATACTTGATCAGCGATTCCTTGATCCCTAATAGCTCTGGGAATTCCTTCTTCAACTTTGAAGCATCCATCTCATTGTTGCTTCTAGCAGCAACAATAACTTTGGCTTGCTCTTCGAGGGTAAAGTTCGAATACTTGAAGCTTGGATCGATATACTTCTTGTACATCTCCAAGATCTCGTTATGGCTCACAACACCGGGATTGGTGAAGTTCCAAATTCCTGTCAAGTTTCTCTTTGCCATCTCAACTGATATCGGGAGAAGCTCATCCAAGATTGTCATGCTGTTTGGGATGTTGACCACTTTGTTGTAACGGGAGATCTTGGTGATGAAGTTTCTTGGGTTTGATAGGTCAGAAGATATCGGCATTCTGACTCTAAGTGTGCATACATTCTCGTATTCCTTCAATAGCTCTTCAACCTACATGGTCAATCGGAAGAATGCATGTAAATATAAGCACGTTACAAAGAGAAGGGTTAAATATAAGCATTTTCTAACCCCTGCAGTTTTATAATTGCAGATATACCCCCTATGTTAAATTTGTTTTACTCTTTTACCCTTGGTGTTTAGCAGATTATGCCCCTAGGCAAATTAGTGAGTCTAGCTGAGGATAATAGAAGAGTACTTAAAAAAAATGCTTAACCCGGGGTTCTATCTGCAACAATAAAACCGGAGGGGTAGTAAGTGTGAAACAGCGATACTACAGGGTGTCTATGTACAATTAACCCTAAATAGAAACACGTAAAGGAAAGATGGATATAGTTACCATAGCTTTAGTCTTCGAGTAGAATGATCCTGCAAAGTTTGGTGTATCTTCCTCCTTGAAACCGATACCAGAACCCTCAGGGTGCTTAGCATCATACTCAAATATGCATCCCGTTGCATAATTCATCACAAGCAAACCCTTCTCTCTGCAGACATCTGCTAAGGTTAAGGTGCCCACAACATTTGTTCGAATAGTCTCCGGTTTATGAGACTCACACCAATCAACATTAGGCCTACCAGTGACACCAGCAGCATTAAACACATGGGTTGGCTTCACATTTTGAATATCAGACACGAGTGAAGAACGCTCCTCAAGGCGGCCTTTTCCATATTCATAAGCTATCCCTTGTTTCTCACAAATTTTGCCAAGAAGTCCCCCAATCCATCCAGTCCTACCATAGATCAAGAACTTCAAAGAGGGCTTCTCCATCTTTGTAGATTTAAGCCCATTTTCTGTTTTACTTGATTTGTTCATTAAATCCGAGAGCATGCCCTGCACATCCGCAGGCCCATCAAATTGTTTCTCGATCCCAGGCATCATTAGCATTCTTGGATGAGGCAAAAGAGCACCCGAGACATCTCCCCACCAATCAGGATTGCTAGTGTACCACTCCATAGTCTTTTTTAGTCCCTCCTCCCACGTTGTTCGCTCGCTCCATCCCAAATTCTTCAGCTTCTGATCGTCCAAAAAGTACCGTTGATCATTGAAGGGCCTGTTCTCAACAAACTTGATAACAGAGTCAGAATCAATAGAGAAAATCTTGCACACATCCTTTGCGACGTCAATCACCCGCCTTTCTTTCTTCGTACCAATGTTGTATACATGCCCAACTTCTCCTTTGTGAAGAATAACCTCAAAAGCCTCTGCAACATCTTCGCAGTAGAGATAGCTCCTGACATTGGATCCATCACCGTGAATTGGAAGTGGCTTTCCTCTCATCGCCAAAAGAATGAATTTTGGAATGAGTTTCTCAGGAAATTGATTTGGCCCATAGACATTGTTTCCGCGAGTAGTGATAACAGGTAGACCATAGGATCTACCATAAGCCATCACAAGCATCTCAGCTCCGGCTTTTGTAGCAGAGTAAGGGTTTGTGGGAAGAAGCTGAGATGCTTCATGGTTTCCAACGATAGCATCTTCATCGGTTTCACCATAAACTTCATCAGTGCTCACATGAATGAACCTTTTTATTTGTCCAGTGACCTTGCAAGCTTCAAGGAGGACATGGGTTCCATAAATGTTGTTTTTGGTGAACTCGAAGGAATTTCCAAAGGAATTGTCAACATGGGTTTGGGCGGCAAAGTGCATTATAGTGTCAATTGATTCTGTAATAAGGAGGTAGTTGACAAGATCAGCACTGGCGATATCACCCTTAACGAATTTGAAGTTGGGGGAACTCTGTGACGGCTGGAGGTTTTTGAGGTTTGAGCAGTAATCGAGCTTGTCAAGAACAACAATCTTATATTGGGGGTAGTTTCGAACAAGACGGTTGGCAACATGGGATGCAATGAAGCCAGCAGCACCAGTGATGAGAATGTTTTTTGGATTATGGCTCGCCATATCGATTTCTTCTTCGGAATCAGCTCTATAAAAAATCAAAATAGGTTTTGATAAGATGAGGATCTAAATAAAGTTTCAAGGAAAGAGCAACATGTAACAGATTTATATCTTACACTAGAAAATCAAAAGCATTTTAAGAGGGTCTATGATCTCTAACAGACACATCAAAATTTCAATAGAAGATCAACAAAACATAGATTTCTAGTTCACAGTAAATGAAGTAAGTTCGAAAACATGTTATGTTCAATATAATTTCCCCTAACTTCAAATTTTGCATTTCACATGAACAACCAGAATATATCGTAAGAACATCTATGGCACCTAACAGATACTACAAGCATCCAAAGGAAAGATAAATTAAACATCGGATTTGAAGTTAATGCAAAAGTCTAAATCATTTAGAGAAATGTCTTATTCATGCCTCCTCTTTGTTTCAATGATGTGATTCAAACTAGTAACTAATTCCCTAAACATATCTATACAGGGTTTCGTATCGGATGCACTTTTCTCATTAAAGGAAGAATTATAAAGACCTTTAACTGCATGACCAATACATTGGGCATCTACACCGGCAAAAAAAACCTAGGATAAAAGACAAACCCTACTCAAACCAAAAATTTTCCGATCGTAAATTTTTCTATCTATCGTTGTCATATATAGTTCTCTGTTCTTTTCATATGTTTAAGGTGGATAATAATCAAATGCTCCATCAGAAAAGCACCAAGTGCTCTCCTTTCCACGGATGCTTGACTTCATTTTGACAGAGCATGAGCTTGGATGAGCATGAAGATGAGAAAATGCAATAAAATAATCGGATCCAATATGAATTATTGAGAATTATTAAATGCTCAAGTAACCAAGTGCCAATCTTTTACTACAACATTAGATCTCTAAAAACATCAAAAACAATCCGAGCTGGGTTCTTCTCACACGACTCACTACATTTCAACATGCAATCCGAGCAATTAAATAAAATAAAATAAAAATCGAAGCAAAAGTACCTCGGATTTGCTCTATAAAATTGATTGGGTTCCACCTTGAAAAACCAATCCATTACTGCTTAGTAATAAGAATCAAAACACCTAATAGAGAATGATAATGTACAAAAGGTTCATTTTTCTTCTGATAAAAATCTCAAATCTCGGGCGTTTTAATTCTGTAATCATCTCAATTTCGAAAACCCATTATCTGTTTTTTAAAACTACGCCCACCAAAACCGCAAACAAACTAAAAGTTTCAGTTAAAATAACTACCCAATACAAAGAAACCGCACCCAGATCTAATCTAATCAAGTTGAGATCTGATGCCATCACGCGAAAAAATTGAAGATCTAAGAATCAAACGAATTAACTAACGAGTCGTGTGATCAGATCTAGAGAGAGAAAGCGAGGAGAGAGAAACTTACAGCCGATAATGCGAGCAGAGGGGAGAGAGAAAGAGAGAGAACGAGAGAATGGGTTATGTTTGAAGAGGGAGAGGGAATTGTTGATATATAATAAGAAGCGCGTGGGAGGGGTAAAATGTGAATAAACAAATTCGGAAGAAAACTTTAGAAAATGAGAGAAGAAAATGGTGGTAGTTAGAGGCAAAAGAGAGAAGATGATGAGTCCACGCGAAATCGTTGGGCCCACAGGAAACGTGTGTGGTCCCGTGTTGTGTGGGATTTTTGTACGGTCTTTCTTCCTTTTACTATTTTTCTTGTTTTATTTTTTTATTTATTTTTTTATTTATTTTTATTAGGTTTTATACACGTGCAATGCACGTTATTAAATATCATGATTAAGTATTTTTGACTTATTTTCTTACTAAAATTTATTTCTCAGTTCTACTTTAATAGTTTATGCTCACTTTTGTCTCTAAACTTTAATGTTGCGATTAGTTATCTTCTTTTATGATTGTTTAAATATGCTACACCCAATTTAAATTTTTATATTAATATTTGAATTGATAAAAAGAAAATATAATTTAAATTTTTATATTATTTTAACTGACATGAAACCAAACTTTATTTGAGAAAGTATAATGTTACAAAAGTAAAAAATATTAAAACAGTGTTATACAAAGAAGGTGAATATTTAAAACCAATAAGACAAAATAATTGCTTGAAAGTATGCTAAAACGATACAAAAAAGAATATAAAGTTTGTTCCTAATCATTGATAGACTTCATAAAAATTATAAATTAAAGATG
>NC_033794.1:45438107-45475255 GCF_001876935.1 Asparagus officinalis | reverse complement strand
GCCTCCCTCCCCCTACAGCTCCCTCCTCCTCCTCACCGCCTCCCTACCCCGCTGCACCTCCCCCGCCTCCCTCCCCCCGTCTCTCTCCCCCGCTGCACCTCCCTCCTCCTCCTTCGGTCCCCCTTTGCCCCCTTCCCCGCTCCGCCGCCGGCGTCGTCCTGAGGAACTTCGCATGGGCACATTAATATTAACTCTTTTTTGTAATATGTTAACTCTTTTCTATAACATGTTAATTCTTTTCTGTAAAATGTTAACTCTTTTCTGTAACATGTTAACTCTTACAGCTAACATGTTAGTTGTAAGAGTTAACATATTAGCTGTTAGAGTTAACATGTTAGCTGTAAGAGTTAACATATTAGCTGTAAGAATTAATATGTTATCTGTAAGAGTTAACATGTTACAGAAAAAAGTTAACATTTTATAGAAAAGAGTTAACATGTTACAGAAAAGAGTTAACATGTTACAGAAAAGAATTAACATGTTACAGAAAAGAGTTAACATCCACTAACATGAGAAAGAGGAGGGTAAATTTGGGATTTAAGTCAGCTGATATGTCTAATCATGAGCTGGCATGTCTAATCAACTGATGAAATGAGCTGGAATCATGATGGAGGAGTGATGGATGGGCTTGGGCATATTTTTTTCAAAAAGGAGGGGCTAAAGAACATTAAAAAAAGTAGGAGGGGCTGGGGCACGTTGAAAATATAAATTTGGGGCCTAGAAACAATTTTTCCATTAAAGATTAATACTAACTCTAGTATACTTTCATATGATAAAAATATCTGCACAAGCATATAAAAGTACTAAAAAAACTTATGAAACTCTCTTCTAAAGATTTCTAAATTCACTCAAAATAATTAAACTATTCTATAAAATATTCAAAAAATATTATCTTTTATTCCTTCTGTTTTATTTTTTACTGAACTAATATCAATTATTCCTCACCTTTATCTTTTTTCCGGGCAATTCTAGAGTAGTATCTTCATCATCTATTCCATTGTAATATCTGGCTAGAGTTGTACTTTTTGTACTGTTATCGTTCCTGGGCTCGTTAATCTTTTATGTTGTTGTTTAACTTCATAAAGAAGTTAAATGTATTTCTGATGTTCAACACAAACTTCTTGAAATACATACTTTGATTTTTTTTCAATAAGAATAAATGTTAATTTCATATATATATAAATCTTTATGTTCCTAATTTATTACTTAAATAAGATTAGGAGCTACCTCTTTTTTTTCTACGATGAATTCTTCTGATGTGCATCCAATAAGAGTTTCTATTACGTAATAATATTACATTTGCTCTATCCCTGCTATTTTTTATAAAGATCTAAACTAAATACATGCATTTATTATTACCAATTTGCCTTAGATTATAATATTAATATTTAATTTCTTTAGTATTTGAAGAACAAAGTATAAAACTTATGAATGCTTACTAATTTTTCTTACATCTTCCATGGAGAATTATTCTTTAATTAGGATAAAGTTATTAAATTATTATTCAATGTAACTCAGTTGATACTTCTGTAATAGACATGTCCTATGTTAATGCTAATTCAAATGATTCATGGACGTTTTCTGAATTTTAGATTTCCGTCACTTTCCCATTTATAATGGAAATAGTTTGATTCTTTTGAATGATATCTCCGAACATTCTGATAGTTTTTCCATACATAATTCATTGTATTCTTTTATCCTATAAATATTATTAACATTAGATATTAATATTTTTAACGTATAATTATAAGCTATTATATTATAGTTTTTTATCATTTTTATGGATTTAAACATCTATACTAATGTGTTTTGCTGCTCCAACTTATTAGTAAAATTTTATGTAGTTGTTTTAATTTATATGGTGATGATACTTTTTAAGCTATAATATTTTTAATATTTTTAATATTTTTATTTCTTAACAGGATATTTTTAATCAATTCTTATTTTTTTTGTTTATGAGTATCAACATATATTGTCTTTAGATGCTGAAAAGGGATAATAAACCCTAAATTGGAAATTAAATATATATATCTTAATGAAAGAATATCTAACAATTATACTTTTTCTTTGCAAAGTTTTAAAATTTTAGCCCTTTTTTATGGTTTGGAACTTTGAGGGTGTGATTTATAATTTTTAAAACTTTGGGAGCCTTTTTAAAAAATTACTTTTAAGTTTGATAGTTATAACTTCTATGTTTTATGTGTCGGTAGTAATTTTTAAATATCACGATATTTCTTACAACTCTAAAATTTTGAGGCTGTTTTTGCAATTGTTAAAACTATAGATTAAATTTTATAAAATTCAAATTTTAGCGTCTACCAGTAGTTTTTAGATTTGTTGTGTACTGGTTATAAATTTTAAAATTTTAGAGTTTTTTTTGTAATTTTTAAAATTTGAAAGAATTTTTTCTACAACTTTTGTAACTTTAAGGTTAATTTTAGTAAATTTTAAATTTTTAGGTGCATGAGAGTAATATCTTGAATTCATTTTTTGTTATTTAAAAATTTTATAATTTTTATAATTTTAGGGTTGTTTTTTATAATTTGAACTTTTGAGGGAGTTTCTATAATTTTTGGGACATTAAGGGTGTTAATTAAAATTTTTAAATTCTTTGGAGGCTATTGTTAATTTTTTAATTTCATGTTTATTTTTTTAAGTTTTAAAATGTTAAAAAAAAATTGGTGCACCATGGTAATGCCTTGAATTCATCTATGTTATTTGTAAGTCTTGGAATTTTAGAATTTTCAGGTACTTGTTTGTAATTTAAACTTTTGAGAGTGTTTCTCTAATTTTTGAGATAATGAGATGTTATTTGCAAATTTTAAATTCTTTGTTGTTAATTTCTTGATTTCATGTTTGTTGTTTTAAGTTTTTAGACGTTGGGATAGTTTTTATAATTTTAAAATTTTTAGTATTTTGTGCTATTTTAAAAAATTTTAGAATTTTTTACAATACTTTATGTATTGTAGTTCATTAGCTAGGTATAATTTCTATATCTTTACAAACTAATACCATAAAAAATGTTTTATATATTTTATTAATATTATTGTTTTAAATTGTTAAGCTATAGATAGTTCACGTAGGATTAGGATAGGATATAATTATGATTAGATTAAATTAAGATATAAATGAAATATTTAAAATAGTAAAGGATAATATTGACTATAGAAAGATTTTTCCGAACTCGCGCTTTTAAAGGGAGTATGATATGATATGATAACACAGTTGGGAATGGAATCAAGATCGTGAGATGTTGAAAACCATAGGAGGAGTATTTGAAGCTATGCCAGAGAGAAAAAGAATTTAAACCCTATCTAATCCAAAAAAAAAGAAAAAAACTTGAAAAAAATGGATATTTATTCAAGATCATTTAGTAGGAGTGCATGATTAGGATTTGGGATGAGGAATAGATTTGGAATGAGCCGTAGTCACGTGCTAATTTACGATTATGACTAAAAATTAATAATATTTCAAATATTCTTTAGCTGTGAAGATTTGGATTTTCTTTTTTATTGGAAATGGTAAAAACATTATTATTCTAATCACGAACATTTATTATTTTTGTTACAGTTGTGTATGACAAGAGGAAACTCACGTGGATTAGAATTTATATAAATGGTTGAATTTGAAATGAAACAATTAATAAACTAGTGTGATTAGAGTAGTCCTCTATATATTTTTATTTTTTATTTTTTTGATAAGGATTTGGGTGCTGAATTTCGATGGGGTCTACTAAGAGCCTATTTGTTTGTACGGAAATAACTGTGAAACAGCAAAAGTAGAGGAAGTAGAGATTACTTCTGCTACTTCTAGATAAAAATGTAAGTTTTTTTCTCTTAAAAATCTACTTCCGCTACTTCTTTAAATGATGATATGGTGTCTATGTGGCATCTCCATTTCCTAGATTCTTTTCCACCCCTCAAGACTCTGAAATAGGTCTGGAGTAGATAAAAGATACTTGCGGGCTCCACGTGAAGATTTATATCATGCGTGAAATTATGGATCTAATAACTGCTCCTCTGTCTCGATATGCAATCTCTCGGCACTATGAAATAGTTGCAGGTCAATTTTAGATTCAAGGTCTTCATAATCTAATCCCATGGGCCCCTCTTTTATACATGTGAACATGAGCTGCGTATATATACAAATCATGACAAGGAATTAGTTTTGTTTTGTATATCCCAATATTTTTTGAGCTAATTTTTTTAGTTCCTATTCCTATATGATTGATCAGATGTTCTAATATGGTCCTTGATATGTGTGCACGAAATTTTTTTCTTGTAGAATAATTTGAGATACATCAGCAACAGGTTTGGTATTATTCTCAGGTTTTTTCTGTATAGCATAATTTGAGATGATAAACTTTATAATTTTAAAAGTTACTTCTTAGATCTACCTCTTATTCTAATACTTCCAACTATCCAAATGTGCTCTAAAATGGAAGCAACATGTATTAATTACTTTCTAGTAATATTTTTAAATATTATCCAAATAAAAAAGTAAATGAAGAGGAAGAAATTCTACTTCCATTACTTCTAAAAATATATGGAAACAAACAAAAAAAATGCTATTTCTGCTACTTTCTATTTCATAGTTTTGAAAGTTGCTTCTGTAACCTTCTTCTTACTTCCAATACTTCTATTATCCAAACGGGCTCTAAGCACTTGTGTTAATTGCATGGAAAATGTCTCTTCTAGTCTGTATTATCCTGTCATCCAGTTTTAGGATTTTCCAACTTAACGTGGTTAGTCTATTCATTTTACCGTTTGGTTAAAAAGTCATCCAGATTGAACTAGCAAACATAACATGCAAAAGCTACAATTACTTTCACGTAAAGCTGAGCAAACAGTTAGTTCGATATGTTTTAAGTAATTTTAACAAAATTGAACCGAACCATATTGTATTTAGAGTAGAATCGAACTGATTGAAATTAGTTTGGTTGGTTCGATTTGGTCAATTCAGTTTTGGATTGAACTCCTTTAACTAAGAGGAATGACACTTTTTTTTTACTTTTTTTTGGTGCTAGGAAAATGACTATTTTGATCCATATGAAAGACACATATTAAGAAAATGTTGGATTTAAATCTAATTAAATCTAATTGTGGGCACATATGATTAATCAATGTGTATTGCTATTTTTAAGGATAACCCACTTAAAGTGATCAATCAATTTTGGGTTAATGGGTATTTAAATAAATTATGAGGTTATATGTCCAGATACCAGGTTATAATTGTAATTTAATGAGGGGCCAAATTACAAATATACAACACCTATATATATGGGGTTATGGTCCCTAATCTAGGGTTAGCCACTCTCATTATCATATCCCCATCTAAAGAGATCCATAAGAGAGAAACCCTAAGGTTAGAAGATCATCAAAACCCTAATCAGGTTTTCCTCAATGGATTCAGGTATATGCTTTCGCACCTTTTGATTCTTGTTAATCTCTTTGAATTAATCATGACTTTAAGATTTAAATCTCAAATATTAGATCTAACAATTGGTATCAGAGCCTCCATTGATTTGTTCTAAGAGATTAAGATTAAAATTAGGGTTCTTTGATCTTAATTTGTGTTTTATTCAGATCTGTTCACGGATGAACAGTAACATTTTTAATTTTTTCGGATGAACAATAAAAAAACATCGTGAACAGTAAAGTTTTTTAATTTTTTGGGATTTTTTCTTCGATTTGTCTTGGATCTGGATCAAGAAAATTCATTTTTTCGATTCTGGATCTGGTTTTGAAATAAAATCGAGGAATTTTTAGATTTATTTTGTTTGGTCGTCGGTCCCGTGCTCCTCGCCGACGAAGTATCGCTGGCAGCCTCGCTTTCGACTCCGACGACAACGGTGGCGTTAGGAAACCCTAGGGTTTCGACCTTGGGTGCAGGAGCAATGGCGGCGACGGTTTTAGATTAAACCCTCAAAGGGTTAGTGCGTAAAAACGTGCGGGAATTAAGGAGGTGGTTACCTTAATTTTTGGCGAGGCTTGAAAGCTTCAAACGAACTTCGTGTTCGTTCTAAGGTGAGCCTCGCGCTCAATTCAAACGAACCTCGTGTTCGTTTTCTGACGAGCCTCGTGCTCGAATCCAACGAACCTCGCGTTCGTTCTCCGACGAGCCTCGTGCTCGACTCCAGTTGAACCTCGTGTTCAAAATTTCAATTAACCCTCGTGTTCGAACAATTTCAGCGAACCGTGTTCGAATTCAGTGAACCTCGGGTTCAACTCAAGTGAGCTCGAACCTCGTTGTAGGCGAGCTTGACGTTCGCATCTCAGGCAAACCATTGGTTCGAAATCGAGTCTCAGATCTACTCAAGTTTCGTCTACTCATCTGGGAACTTCAGGCGAGCTCTTCAAGGGTCGAGCGTCAGCTGAGCTTCGGCTTGGGTGCTTGACCTTCGTCGGCTCAATTGGGGAAGTTCACTCGAGCCCTGTGCTCATTTTCAGGAGAGCTTCGACTCTGTATTGAGCCTCGTGTTCACTGCAGTCGAGCTTCGGCCTCCCCTCTGACGAACTTCTGTTCGTGTTCGGTGCAGAGGAGAGTCAGCAAAGCTTCAGCATTTTTTAAGACGAACCTAGATTTTTTGTTGTTGGGTTGGTTCGTTGGCTAAAAGGAAAACGAAGGCAACTCCTTCTTTTGGGGTTTCTGGTTCTTTGGTTGGACTAGGGCACAAGCCCACTTAAGTTTATTAAGTTCTTGGGCCTGGACTTATCCAATTGAGTCTATTTGGTTATGGGCCCTAATTAAGCTATGGAAAATTCTTTTAATTAAAATTAAGTTGTTTAATTTGAATTAATTTTGGTAGTTAATCAATTATTTAATTCAAATAATATGATACTAAGATATTAAGTTGTCTCTCATTCCAAATGATTAATTGAAACAAGATGTTGCCAAAGTAACCTCTCTTGTGTAGATTGTTCATGAGGGATGTCAGATGTTTGTGTGTATGTTTTCGTGTAAATATTTAATCGGCCCAAAGGAAGGTTAATATTTATTTAGACTACAATACACATCTGCGATGATAAACATGTGACAATTATAAGGTTTACATGTGGATAGTGAATCGATCCAAAGATAGTTTCATTATTTGACATGTGTTATTTGTCAGTGTTTGATTGTTGCAACAAGATATCACTTGTAATTAATATTACTGTCCAAAGACTTGATATTTGATTGTTGCAACAAGATATCACTTGTAATTAATATTACTGTCCAAAGACTTGATATTAATGTTGTACCGGATATCTTGGATGAGATTTGTCATTATTTGAATTTTATTGATTACTAATTATGGTTATTAATGTGAGTATCTTTTATTTATTTTAGCTAATGCATCTGCTGTAATAATTTCTGCTAACATCAACTCAATTTCCATACTCAATGAGACAAATTTCAAGGTTTGGAAAGAGAACATATTAATTATTCTTGGCTGTATGGATCTAGATCTTGTATTAAGAACTGAACAACCTCAACCTCTCAATGCGGATAGCACTCCTGATGCAAAGAAGGAGTATGAGAAGTGGGAGCGTTCAAATCGCATGAGTCTTATGATTATTAAGCGCGGCGTTCCGGAAGCCTTCAGGGGCATAGAATCCGAAGGGATTACTAAGGCTAAAGATTTTCTTATCGAAATTGAGAAGCGTTTTGCGAAAAACGATAAGGTAGAAACAAGCACGCTTTTAGCTCACTTGATTTCGATGAAGTATAAGGGCAAAGGAATTATTAGGGAGTACATTATGGAAATGTCTCATATTGCTTCAAACTTAAGGCACTTAAGCTCGATCTTTGTGATAAGTTATTGGTGCATCTGGTTTTATTATCTCGTCCTGCACAGTTCAGTCAGTTCAAGGTCAGTTAACTTCCAAAAGAAGAAATGAACTCTAAATGAGCTCATTTCATACTGTGTGCAAGAAGAAGACAGGTTGAAGTAAGATAAGACTGAGAGTGTTCATTTGGCTTATGCCTCTAAGGATAAGAGCAAGAAAAGAAAGAATGATAATGAAGCTGCTAAGGGTCCAGTTCAGAAGAAACAACATAAGGATAATCACGGTTGTTTTTTCTGTAACAAGTCTGGACACGTAAAGAAGGATTGTACCAAATATCATGCCTGGCATGCTAATAAGGGTATGTTCCTTACTTTGGTCTGTTATGAGGTTAATTTAGCTTCAGTACCTAGAAACACTTGGTGGTTAGACTCTGGTGCTACTACTCACATAAGTGTTTCTATGCAGGGTTGCCTGAGCTACCGAAAGCCAAGAGATATTGAAAGTGTAACGCCCCGCCCAGGAATCCGGGAGTCGGTACTCTACTAGATCTGATGGACTGGCCTCACAAACCACCACATGTCTTTTCAGCACGTTTTGTCCTCACTCACGCGCTCCCTGGAAAACTTCCCAGGGGGTCACCCATCCTAGAATTTCTCCAGGCCAAGCACGCTTAACTTTAGAGTTTCTAAGAGTTGGGTTCCTGAAAAGAAGATGCATCTTGGTGGTATGAGTATTCCAATCAAATCTATCAATACTAATCATATAACCCTCTCAAGGGTTGGGTATTATAATCTCCCCTACTTAAACTCGCAACGTCCTTGTTGCGCTAAATCATATCATCCAAGACCGTACCATCCGTGTGAGATTCTAGAGGTGGCTCCTACGGCCTCAAGAGGTGGCTCCCGCCCTCTGGACGTAGCACTTTACGCCGCATAGCACTTAGCTCTCACAATTCCGGTTGGCTTTGCTCTGATACTATTTGTAACGCCCCGCCCCGGAATCCGGGAGTCAGTACGCTACTAGATCTGATGGACTGGCCTCACAAACCACCATATGTCTTTTCAGCACGTTTTGTCCTCACTCACGCGCTCCCTGGAAAACTTCCCAGGGGGTCACCCATCCTAGAATTTCTCCAGGCCAAGCACGCTTAACTTTAGAGTTTCTAAGAGTTGGGTTTCTGAAAAGAAGATGCATCTTGGTGGTATGAGTATTCCAATCAAATCTATCAATACTAATCACATCACCCTCTCAAGGGTTGGGGTATTATAGAAAGACACATCTTTGTAGGTGACGGTCAGTGACGGTCAATCGGTAGATGTGGAAGCAATTGGGTATTTTAGGTTGCTACTAGGAACTGGTTCTTATTTGGCCTTGAAAGATACTTTTGTAGTACCGTCTTTTAGACGGAATTTGATTTCAGTTTCTGTATTGGACAAATCAGGTTATTCTTGTTCATTTGGAAACAATCAATTCAGTTTATCTTTTAATTCAAATATTGTGGGAACTGGTTACTTGAGTACTTTTGACAACCTATATTTGCTCGATACAATTGCTTTTATAATGAATCTTTGCATGTGAAATCACGTGGTACTAAGCGTAAATTAAATAAGGAAAATTCGGCAACATTATGGCATAAGCGCTTGGGTCATATCTCAAAAGGTAGAGTTGAGCGTCTTGTGTCTGATGGCATTTTGGATTCCCTTGGTTTTTCGGACTTCGACGTATGTGTTGAATGTATCAAGGGAAAACAGACAAAAGTTAAGAGATTAGGTGCCAACAGATCTTAGAATGTCTTAGAATTGATACATACGGATATTTGTGGGTCATTTCCTACGGCATCCTGGAATGACCAACAATATTTTATATCATTCATAGACGATTACTCACGTTATGGGTACCTATATCTTATTCATGAAAAATCTGAGTCTCTGGACATGTTCAAAGCCTATAAAGCTGAAGTTGAGGATCAACTCAACAGAAAAATTAAAACCGTTTGATCTGATCGTGGTGGTGCGTACTATGGCAGATATGATGGTTCAGGTGAATAACATCCAGGACCATTTGCTAGATACCTAGAGGAATGCAGTATCGTCCCACAGTACACCATGCCGGGTTTACCTAGCATGAATGGTGTAGCTGAAAGACGAAACAGGACTCTTAAGGATATGGTAAGAAGTATGATTGCTCATTCTTCTTTACCAGAGTCACTCTGGGGAGAAGCACTAAAAACAGCAGCTTATATTCTGAACAGAGTACTAAGCAGTTACTAAAATACCTTATAAGCTTTGGACTAGTCGAAAGCCCAGTTTAAAGCACTTACATATTTGGGGATGTCCAGCTGAGGCAAGGCCTTATAGGCCAAATAAAAAGAAATTGGACTCCAAAATAGTTAGCAGCTACTTTATTGGGTACTCTGAACGTTCTAGGGGCTATAAGTTCTATGATCCCACACTAAGGAATATTTTTAAGACGGGAACAACAACATTCTTTGAGGATGTTGAGTTTGGGGGGAGAAATAAGGTTAGAGACATTAGTTTTGAGGAGGAATTGGCTTCAGACCCAATCCATTCAGTTACTTTTGACAATATTCAGGTTCCTATACCTGTTGTTGCTCAAGAAGTAAATCCGGAACCTCAAGATGACAATGTTGAACAACTCCCTGTTCCAGAAGAACAAACTCAACAACCTCAAGAACCAGTGCCATTAAGAATATCCACGAGAGAAAGGAGAAATGCTATTTCGGATGATTATATTGTATTTCTCCAAGAACATGAGGAAAGTAATGGAATGTTGGAAGATGATCCAATCAACTTCTCTCAGGCCATGAAAAGTTCTAACTTTCGACAATGGATTGATGCCATGAATGAAGAGTACAAGTCTATGCAAGACAATAAGGTTTGGGAACTTATCCCATTGACAGAAGGTGCAAAACTAATTGGTTGTAAATGGATTTTTAAAACCAAGCGGGATACAAACGGTAATATGGAGAGGTATAAGGCACGTCTTGTAGCTAAAGGCTTTACTCAAAAGGAAGACATTGATTATACAGAGACTTTCTCTCCGGTTTCATCGAAAGACTCTTTCAGAACAATCATGGCACTTGTTGCTCATTATGATCTTGAGTTACATCAGATGGATGTTAAGACTGCATTTATCAATGGCAACATTAATGAGATGATTTATATGGTGCAACTAGAAAACTTTGTGTCAGGAGACCCAAATAATATGGTTTGCAAATTAAGCAAATCCATCTATGGACTCAAGCAAGCTCCTCGTCAATGGTATCATATGTTTCAACAAATAATTATCTCGTTCGGTTTTGAGATGAACATTGTTGATGACTGTGTATATCACAAGTTCAGTGGGAGTAAGTATATTTTTCTGGTTCTGTATGTCGATGACATATTACTTGCCACTAATGTATTTTTCTGGTTCTGTATGTCGATGACATATTACTTGCCACTAATGATATAGGCATGTTGCACGAAACTAAGAGATTTCTATCAAAGAATTTTGAGATAAAAGATCTCGGGGACGCCTCTTTTATATTAGGAATCCAGATATATCGAGATCGCTCTCGAGGTATACTTGGATTATCACAAAAGAGCTATATCGATAAAGTACGTAAAAGATTTGGCATGCAAGACTGCAGACCAGGAGACACCCTTGTGGCTAAAGGAGACAAGTTTAGTCTCAATCAGTGCCCTAAAGGTAACCTTAAAATTTAGGAAATGCAGAAGATTCCTTATGCTTCGGCTGTAGGAAGTCTAATGTATGCTCAGGTATGTACGCGTCCGGATATTACGTGCATTGTTGGGATGTTAGGTAGATACTTAAGCAACCCTGGTATGGATCATTGGATAGCAGTCAAAAGGGTTATGAGGTATCTTCAGAAAATAAAAGATTATATGCTCACATACAGAAAATCAGATCAGCTAGAGGTCATTGGGTACTCTGATTCTTATTTTGCTGGATTTTAAGATAGCAGAAAGTCTACATCAGGCTACATCTATATGTTAGCAGGAGAAGCTATATTATGGAAAAGTGTTAAACAGACACTTATAGCTTCCTCCACTATGGCAGCAGAATTTGTAGCTTGCTATGAGGCATCAAATCAGGGAATATGGCTGCGAAATTTTGTCACGGGACTGCGCATTCTGGAAAATGTGGAAAGACCAATAAGGTTATATTATGATAATAAATCTACAGTAATGTATTCCAATAATAATATGAGCTCAACTAAGTCAAAACATATTGACATTAAGTTCCTGGTTGTGAAAGAAAGGGTACAGAGTAGACAGATATCCATAAAGCACATTGGGACAAACTCCATGATAGCTGATGCTCTTACTAAGGGATTACCACTCAAGATCTTTCATGAGCATACTGTTCATATGGGTGTGGTATTATTTGAGGATATCATGATTTAGTGGGAGTTTGTAATTATGGTGTTTTATGTTAGGTTGTATTGTCTGATAAGAATAAAGTATTCAGTTAAGACACTGTTACATTATGTTTAGTTTTGACCTCACTAAAGTAGGACCAATTGAAAATAGACATGTATTGATCACATTGCATGTAATTTTCATGCTGCATATCCATGATTGATCTATGTCGTTTGATTGTATTGGTATATGTGACCATTGATGGGTCGAGTTACGATAAATGTGACGAAGGCCGCTTTGATCCTATATTGATATAGTTAATGGACGAGATTGTTCGGAAATACCTTTTCAGTGATAGCAATTTTGAGCTCATAAGGTTATACAAAATTTAAGGAATCATATGGTGCCCAAGTGGGAGATTGTTGGATTTAAATCTAATTGTGGGCACATATGATTAATCAATGTGTATTGCTATTTTTAAGGATAACCCACTTAAAGTGATCAATCAATTTTGGGTTAATGGGTATTTAAATAAATTATGAGGTTATATGTGCAGATACCAGGTTGTAATTGTAATTTGATAAGGGGCTAAATTACAAATGTACAACACCTATATATATAGGGTTATGGTCCCTAATCTAGGATTAGCCACTCTCATTCTCTTATCCCCATCTAAAGAGATCCATAAGAGAGAAACCCTAAGGTTAGAAGATCATCAAAACCCTAATCAGGTTTTCCTCAATGGATTCAGGTATATGCTTCCGCACCTTTTGATTCTTATTAATCTCTTTGAATTAATCATGACTTTAAGATTTAGATCTTAAATATTAGATCTAACAGAAAATAGAGCACAAAATTATACGTGTATTAAGAGATCGACAAAAGAACATTGCAAGTTATTTAAATTAATAAATAGCTTAAGAAAAGAACATTGTTGAACTAATGAAACGAAAAAAATGTTTTTGAAGGGGTCGATTTGGCTAGTTTAGGTTGAAAACTACTTAAATCAAGCGACATGTGTATATTCTAAAACTGAATTGAGCCGTCGAAATTCGCATACATGACCATCAAAATTCACATGATGTTTTTTCCAGGACATTGATTCATCACATCTCCTGTAACTAGGCATATTAGTTGGCGGAGCATATTTATATCAACTCTAATCATTTCCTAAAATCTCAAGAGAAAGCATTATACATGTATTCAAATGAAGAGCTATACAATGATTCTCACTATTAAAATGATAGGACATCAAAATATGTTAGCATAGTTACTGATGTCTCTTATCGAGAAATTTTTAGTTAACAATAGATTATAATAATTAGACATTTTTATTTTAAATGTCTAAACAAATTTGATATATGCTCATGTCAAGTAGAAATTATAATGATCAAATATTATCAAGGAAGGAATAAAAAACAAAAGCACAAAGGGTTTGCCGTAACTTCCGTTTTTTTAAACAGCTATAATCTTTAATCTTCTAGATTGTTGGAAATTATCTATAAAACAAGATTACAGCATAAAATAAATTCGAATTAAATAAGTAAGAGATAAGAAATTCAGGTCTGACGGGAGCAGTAGTGTAATCACTGCCCTAGAAAATTGAGGATCCGCCTATCATCCTGACGCAGATGATCCTCTCCCCCTAGAGGTAAAAGCCCTCGAAAACGGTTGGCCTCTGTACTCAGGTGAGAGTACAAAGCTTTAGCTCAGATGAAGAAGATTGTCCATAAAAATAATAACAAAAATTTGAGATGGGAAAAATAATTTCTTTTAAAACCAGAGGCGCGAAGAAAGCTTTGTCTTATATCTTTTGAGCTCAACATACGGCTGTTTATATAGGGGTTGGAAAGAGCTGTTACAAAAACCTGCAATTAATACGGTAACGTTCACCATAAATTTTCGTAACGTTCCCCATAATGTATAGCCGTTACGCTCATTTTTAATTGCTAATTAAAACATGTTTTGATTACAAAATTTATTACTATTCATGAAGGTAAAATTGCTTTTTCTCAATAAAATATCCAACAGAAATTAGTTTGGTTGGTTTGATTCGGTCAGTTCAGTTTTGGATTGAACTCCTTTAACTAAGAGGAATGACTCTTTTTTTTTACTTTTTTTTGGTGCTAGGAAAATGACTATTTAGTCTATTTTTTTGTCAATGAAAATGATTTTATTCATTACCAAATGTGAACATTACAGAGCATTTAACAAGTCTAGATCATTTCTAGAGCACAACTAACTATTTAGTCTATTTTGATCCATAAGAAAGACACATATTAAGAAAATGGGGCACAAAATTTTACGTGTATTAAGAGATCGACAAAAGAACAATGCAAGTTATTTAAATTAATAAATAGCTTAAGGGAAAAAAAATTAGAAAAGAACATTGTTGAACTAATGAAAAGAAAGAACAAGTTTTTGAGGGGGTCGATTTGGCTAGTTTAGGTTGAAAACTACTTAAACCAAGCCGACATGTATATATTCTAAAACTGAATTGAGTCGTCGAAATTCGCATACATGACCATCAAAATTCACATGATGTTTGCCACTAATTGACAGATTAATCAGATATTAGTCGCTCTTACTTTTTTCTAAACTGAAATTCATGAAATAACAATATAATGCTTCAAGATCAATAGGATTTTCACCGTTTCGATGCTATGTAGACTCTGGTCATTCCCTCCAGACCGTCATGTTCCACATTGGATTTAGCTACTCCTTGGATCACAATTTGTGCAATGATAACTAGTTTTATATTTGTTATTACTCTTTATAATCATTTCTAATGTAAAGCATACTCATAACTGAATTCTAAACGACCATCACGTAAAACAATCTACACTAGAAGAGTTTAGTTCAAGCATTATTATAACTTCCATTTTTATAAGTAGTTGAAACTGAAACATTTCCCACGTCACAACAAATAATAATAGAGTATTTCTTTTTTTTTTGGACAAAACAGAATATTCTTTTTTGAGTAAACAACAATGATAATAAACCCATCCACGAGCTATGCATGCATAATAGTTTATATTTTGGAATTTTAAACCGATTAAATTTCCAAGCATTTCAATTACAACTTTAATAGGCGGTGGCAGAGATGTCAGCCTTCATTCACAGGCAAGACCAGGCATCACATGGGAAGCATCTAAAATCTACCCTTTCTACTTAAACTATTTGTTTCTGATTTGAAGTCCTAATCTAAGCATCTCTTTGTGTTTATACATTATAAACAATATTTACTTAAATGTTAAGAATGAATTTATTCCATAAAAAATGGATTGCAACGGACATTTGGTTCCATGAAGAAGCTAGGATTGGGTTATGAGATCTAAGAATTGAATTATAATTTCAATAGGATTATTTTTTATGTGAGAAGTATGCCTTCTAAATAGGGGTGTCCAAACGGGCCACCAACCCGGCCCCGGCCTGGTGTCTGACCCAGCCCAGCCTGAACCCAAAAAAATCTTGGAAATCCGGACCTGACCAGGTAGGGCTAGCGCCCGGTCAGGACCAGAGAAAAGCTGGGAAATCCGAGCCTAACCGGGCTCCGGGCCCGGACTAGGTCGGTTCGACGAAACCTACCCAAGCTCAGCGCGACCATTTTTTTGCGTCCGGGTCTGGCCCGGACCCTAACCCAAAACGATGGGTAGTCGTTGGATCGGGCTGAGCGTCTAAGTCTGACCTGACCAAGGTTTGGACCTTGTCCCCAACGAGCAAAAAATTGCCCATTGGACGGGACGACCAAGACCCGGCTTGGCCCGGTCCAATGGGTAGAAAAATGCATGTTGGACGGAGCAGCCCGGACTCGGCTCTATTTAGGCTGAGAAAATAGCCTGTAATGGCTATTTTTGGTCATTTGACCAAAATACCCCCCCAACACATTAAAAAAAGATAAAAATTTAAGGGTATTTTGGTCATTGGGCTAGAGTGCTGTCTCTATAAATAGAGGGGTTTTTCATTTAATTTTTTCATCTTAAACTCATCTACTTCTCTCTAACACTCTCTTATATTCCCTAATACTCTCTTATTCTCTCTTATACTCTCTAATTCTCTAATTTTAGTAGCTTCCTCCTCCGATTATAAAGTGCAAATTCTGAATCCTGACACCAAAATGAGTCATAGTACTCCTATAGCTACTCCTCCTATTACCGATATTGATCCCGAATTTGGTGGCAATGATCCAACACTAAGGCCTAGAGCTCCTAAAAGGTCGAGATCCGATGTGTGGAAGTTTTTTTTTTTGAGAAGATAGAAGTCATCAGGGATCAATACGACAAACTTCTCACACAGAAGGTCAAATATGTGTTGTGCAGGCATATCTTTGAAGCTATTCATAAGAGTAGCACCAACCACCTCAAACGCCATTTGAAAAAACACAACAAAGCTCAAGCAACAACATCTCAAGGAGATATCTGCCAATCTCTACTCTCTCAATAATCTACCTTCGATAGCCTCGATTCCTAAAACTATGATGCATTAAAGCCAAAAAATGCATCATCAGGTTTATTATTCTTAAAAACCTTCCTTTTAAATTAGTAGAAGATGATGAATTTGAGAATATGATTAGAGATGATTTTTATCCCGCATTTAAAAAAAATTCTCGTCAATATTGTCAACGTGATTTTATAATATTATCATGAGGAACAAACAAAAATAATTTCTTATTTTCAAATCTTACACTGTAAATTTTCTCTAACTTCTGATATTTAGACATCTAGAGCACAAATTGGTTATTTATGAATCACAACATACTAGATTGATGACACTTGGTAAATATTTAAAAGAGTTGTTTCTTTTATTACATTTGAAGATTCACAAAGTGGTGTTAATGTTTCCAATTTAATAATGGAAGAACTTTTAAAATTAGAATTTTTTTAAAAAATATTTTATCTTTTACTAGATAATGCAAGTAATAACATTGTGGCTATAGATCATATCAAATCATCTTTACTACAGCCATGTCAGGGTGAAAATTTTCATATTAGATGCATGTGTCATATTTTAAATTTAATTGTTTAAAGTGCATTTAATAAAATTAAACCCAATAAAAAAAAGTTAGGGTTATAGCTTATGCTCACAATGCTTTTGAACAAAGACTTAAAAGATGAAAATAATTGTGTAGAAGAAAAAAAATTTAAAACAGGTAAAATTCCACCTATGTTATGTTAAATGTAGCAACAAAGTATAAAGAAATTATAAATAATTTTATTGCTTTCTATACATCTAATTCTAGCTCTAGTAGTATATATAGAATAACTGATGATGAATGGATAATTATATGTTGTGTAAAAGAGATGCTACAAGGTTTTTATGAAGCTAATATGTTATTATTTGGTTGTTATTATCCAACTATTACTCAAGCTATTTTACAAGTTTTAAATATTCAAACTTTTTTTAATACTTATCGCATGGATACTTATTTTGAAAATATGAGTTTTAAGATGAAAAGTAAATTTAATAAGTATTTTCAGATCTATTCTTATTATTTTTGGTTTGGAGATTCTTATTGATCCATACTTGAAGGATATTGACCTTCAAAGTTTATTAAATTTTTTATATGAGAACATGATAATAGACACAGATAATGGTCGGACTATTACTACCCTTACCCATTATAATACTATTAAATATTTTTTTTAAAGATTATTTGATGAGTATGCAGGTAAATATGGTGTAAGTACACCTTAACCTACAGCTTCTACAAGCTCTAGACAGGCAAATGTAAGATTTTTGATAGGCAATTGATGATAGTGAGGCAAACTGGTAGGAGCCATGGATCTGGATCTAGATCATCATCAAGGAAAATTTTTAAAATTGAACAATATTTAGCTACATCTTTAGTTAATTCTCAAAACCATGTTGATTTCGATCTTTTGTAATGTGGAGAGTATATTTAACAGTTTTATATACTATACTTTCCATCATGACTCGTGACTTACTAATAGTACATGTTTCTATAGTATCTTCGAAATATGCCTTCAGTACATCAGAATGTTTGATCGACGATCATAGAACATCGCTAGATCCGTTTATCGTACAGGCAGTAGTGTGCCTACAAGATTGGTGGAGGTCCGAGAAGAGAACTCAAGGCATCGACCGAATAGCTAATATTGAAGATATACTTAATGAGTTGATGATAGGAGATAGAGAGTAGAAAATATTTTGCAATTTTTATTTTTAGCTATAAATTAGCGATAACTTATTTTGGAAAAAGTTACAAATGATAATGATATAGATGAGTAGGTGCCAACCTAGTTAGAATGTACTTATCTATTATGATGCGACAATTTCTAAAAAAAAAGTATAATTATTAGTGATTAATAATAAAAAATTATTTTTTATATTTTTAATTTCTATGATATTTACAAATTGAATCATTATAAGTGACTAATAATATGGTTGAATTTTTGTCAAAATTTCACATATTTTAATTATTCTTGAAATTCCATAATTTTTTTTTGCAAAAAACTAATTTTCTAGTAATTTTTTGCAAAAAATGAAAAAAAAAATCAAGGCTGGTCTGATGCCTGGCTCGATTTTACCCGGTCTCGGGCTTGGTCCGGGACCACTGGTTCTGATTCCGAGCGGACCATTTTGCCTAGTCTAAACCCGGATTCCCGAGCCGAGCCAGCCAGTTTGGACAGACCCACTTCTATCTATAAGAGGAATAAGAATTTCAAACAATTATTAGGCCTTGATAGTTTTTGAGCGTTCCTATGATTAGCTTTTTAGTTTTAGATTAGTCATTGAACTATGTTTTCGTTATATTTAAAAAGGTTTTTTTTCTTGCCTAAGTACCCTCTAATTAATCCATCCTATTTGCTTATTTACCTCAAAAAATTGATATGTTTACTAATTGATCCTACATTCTTTCACAGTAGATTTGTAAACCACTCTCAAATACTGTTGAAATTCATAAAGAGAGATTAGCAAATGTGCAGAGTTTGGGGGACATTTTTGCGAATAAGGTAGATTGGAAGGTATAAAGGCAAACATATGTATTTCCTTAAGAAGAGCCGGGATTACTTTTGTCGTCTCATCTCTTCTTTGTTTGAAGGTGTAAAATGAGAGGCATTTTAACATTGTGTTAAAGAATGTAAGAGTAAATTATTAAACATTCGAAGTTTGGTGTAAATCTACAAATAAGAAGTTTCGAAGAAATTTAAGTGTAAAATACTTAAAAACAAAGAACATTGAAACCTCAAATGATCCTATGACAAGTCGTTTAGACCTTTTCCTTCATATTTTGTCGACAATGTGAAAACAATTTCTCGACCATAACTATTTCTTAATATATAAAACGATGACAATTCTTTGAAATATTGTTACCATCATATTTTTTGTGAGCTACACTTATTTTCATTTATCGTCCATGATAAATCATGATCAGACACAAATATTAAATGATTGCTATTTAGAAAATAAATTAACTTTAGGATGGGTTTTGTCATCTTCCTAAATAACTATAATGTGACATGTACTTTTCACTCTTAACTTTTTTTTTAAACTTGAACTATTAACTGTTAATTATATAATGTTCAAGTTTCTCTCTATTTTCTCTTTTTTCTAACAACCTTGAAATTTGAACTTAAAAAAAAATCTGTATTCATCTTTTTTCAGTCATTTTTCATGTGTGATTGTGCAAATTTTTGACATACCAAATTTTGTACACTTAAACACCAAGTCTGAAGTTTGAATATTCATTCAGAATGACGTCCACGTTATGCGCATGGTCATTATTATTATTATTATTTCTAGTAGGGGTTTGGTTTGGTATCCAGTGGTGGCAGAGGAGGCTTGGTCCCTTGGGGCAAGCAATGAAGAAAGATACAGGTGAGTGGTGACGACTGTCTATGAAGTATGAAACATGATGTTGAGATCAATGAAAACGTGACGCACTTATAAATTGGACTTTATTATCACGAACATGGCTGTCCATTTGGGCCAAGGCCTGGGTCTGGCCGGGCCCGGCCCGGACACGACCGGGTCCGGGCGTGGCCCAGAAATACGAGCCTAACCAGGTTACTGGCCTAGGCCCAGGCCGTTTAGCCCGTGCCCGCACCAGACCCAGCCCGACCCGGCCAGCAAATCGGGGTGGCCGGGTCCGGGCTTGGACTCAGTGGGGAGGTCAAACGGTCACGAACAGGTTGGGCCCCGGCCGGCCGGTCTGAATGGTCATAACGACTATTTTTTGGCTTTGACCAAAATGCCCCCAAAAACGGTCAAAAAATGGCCAAAATTTAAAGATATTTTAGTCATTTGGATAGGGGGCTGCCTCTATAAATAGAGGGAGTTTTTATTTATTTTTCTCATCCAAAACTCATCTACTTCTCTCTAATACTCTCTAATACTTTCTTATTTTCGCTTTTGTTCTCTAATTCTTCAATCAAATGACTTCCTTCTCTGATTATGAAGGGCAAATCTCAAATCCCGATGTTGAAATGAGTCCTAATACTCCTATTACAGGAGCTACAGTTACTCCTCCTGCCGATGTTAATCACGAATTTGGTGGCGATGATTTTGCACCTAGAGCTCCTAAAAGGACGAGATCCGATGTGTGGAACTTCTTCGAGAAGATAGAAGTCATCAGAGATCAATACGATAGGCTTCTCACCTAGAAGGCTAAGTGTGCGTTGTGCGACCATATTTTCCAAGCTTATCATAAAAGCGGCACCAACCACCTTAAATGCCATTTAGAAAAGCACAATAGAGGTCAGGCAATACCTCAAGGTGATATCCGACAATCTTTACTCTCCCAATCATCATCCTCCGGTAGTCTCAGTAGTTGGATATATATATGACGCATTTAGAGTCAGGAAATGCGTCATCAGGTTTATTATTCTTAAAAATATTTTTTTTAAATTAGTAGAAGATGATGAATTTGAAGATATGTTTACAAATAGTTTTTATCCTGTATTTAAAAAATTTTCTCATCAATTTTGTCAACGTGATATTTTGAAATACTATCACGAGGAACAAGAAAAAATAATTTCTTATTTTCAAAGTTTAAATTATAAATTTTCTTTAACTTCTGATATTTGGACATCTAAATCACAAACTGGTTATTTATGTATCACACAACACACTACATTGATGATAATTAGAAAATATTTAAAAGAGTTATTTTTTATTGCATTTGAAGATTCACATAGTGGTATTAATATTGCAAATTTAATAATGGAAGAACTTACAAAATTAGAAATTAAAAAAATCTCTTTCATCAGATAATGCAAGTAATAATAATGTAGTTGTTTATCATATTAAATCATCTTTGCTATTGCCATATCATGGTGATATTTTTCATATTAGATGTATGTGTCATATTTTAAATTTAATTGTTCAAAGTGCATTTGGTGAAATTAAATCCATGGTAGAAAAGTTTAGAACAATATCTTATGCTCATAATGCTTCTGAACAAAGATTTAAAAGATCGAAACAATTGTGTAAAAGAAAAAATTTTAAACCCAGATTAGTTCTAAAAGATGTTGATCATATGTGGAATTCTATCTATGCAATGTGAAATGTAGCAATAGAGTATAAAGAAATTAAAAATGGTTTTATTGCTTTCTATACTTCTAGTTCTAGCTCTGGTAATATGTATGGAATAACTGAGGATGAATGATTAGTTATATATAGTGTAAAAGAGATGTTATAAGTTTTTTTATGATGCTACTAAGTTATTATCTGGTTGTTATTATCCAACTATTATTCAAGCTACTTTACAAGTTTTAAACATTCAAACTTTTTTTAATAATTATCATATGGATAATTATTTTGGAAATATAATTTTTTAAATAAAAAATAAATTTAATAAGTATTTTAGGCCTATTCATATTATTTTTGGTTTGAGCGTTCTTATTGATCAATGTTTGAAGGATGTTGGTCTTCGAAATTTGTTAAATTTTTTGTATGGTAACATGATAATAGACAGTGCTGATGGTCAAACTATTACTGCTCTTATTTATTATAATACTATTAGAACTTTTTTTAAAGATTATATAATGAGTATGCAGCTAGATATAGTGTAAGTACACATCAGCCTACAGTTTCTGCTTTTACGAGTTCAAGTCGGGACAAATGTAAGAGTTTTGATAGGGAATTATTGATAGCCAGCTAACTGGTGGATCTGGATCTAGATCTGGATCATTGTAAAACCCCAAAAATTTTGAAAATATTATTATAAATGATAATAAATAAGTTTTATTATAATTTGTGATCATTCTGGGATTAATGGATTAGATTGGAATCGATTTGAGATCGATTCACAGTTTCAGCCTCGGTATCGTGAGTCTATTGAAAACTGATACTATTTTATTTTTTAGTAATTTTTCTATTAATCAGATGGGCACGAAATTTGCGCCATTGATTTTAAAATGTCAAGACCGTGTTGTGATTAAAGTTTCGTTGTGTTTTGACAACGGAGACTGAAATACTATTTTGAGACGGTATCAAGTCCGTTAGCATCTATCGTATTTGTATTTTTAATAATTTTTATATTGATCAGATAAATATGGGGATTACACCATTGATCGTAGAATGTTGAGACGGTCTTGTGGGTAAATTTTTATTACTTTCTGAGAACAGAGATTTGAAACTCAATTTTTAAATAATATAAAATTATAAATATTATTATTTATTTATTTTTCATTTTCTTTTCTTCTCTCCACCTACCCCCACCTACCCCCCTCCTATAAAAGCCTCTCCCCCTCTCTCTTCTGAGCACGTAGAGAAGAGAAAAAATGAGAGAGAAAGAGAAGGGGAGAGAGAGGGAGAGAGAAAGAGAGGGAGAGAGAAAGAGAAAGAGAGAAAGAAGGAGAGAGAGAGAAAAAAGACAGAGAGGAAGAAAAGATAGTAAAAGATAGAGGGGCCTTTGGCTATTCGGAGAAAAGGAACGGATAGGGAGTCTAATTTCAGAGATCAATAAAGGCAAGTTCATCTCTTTCCAAACTCATCCCTAGTAAATTTTGATCTTGATGAATATACATGATATTGATGAAAAAACATGATTATTGATGAAAAGACATGATATTGATAAAAATTGATGAATATACATGAGATTGAAGAAAAGACTTGATATTGATGAAAATTGATGAATAGAATATAAGACCAAATTCCTAAAGACATGATATTGCTAGCTAGAACTATACGTACATGTCTATCGCTGGAAATACTATTACTATTTTTTTATACGTATGGTACTATTTATACGTATAGTACTATTCATACGTATGATACTATTCATAAATACAGTTACTATTCATATGTACGGTATTATTCATAAATGACGTATTGTTCATACGTACGACACTATTCATGAGTACTATTACTATTCATGTATAATGTGGTACTATTCATACGTACTATTATTATTTATACATACGACACTATTCATCAGTACTGACACTATTCATACGTATGGGTACTATTTATACATACTGTTACTATTCATGCACACAGTACTATTCATACGTACTGTTACTATTCATGAGTACGGATACTAGTCGTAAAGTACTGTTGCTATTAGTAAGTACTATTACTATTCATAATTAGTTAATACAGCAGATAGTCGGGGTTGATTCCCTGATTATTTACTGGACAGTTTGGCCAGTTTTATTTTCTGGAGTTTGTTTGCGCCGTTTTGTGACGCGATCGCGGAGTTTGAGCCGTTCGATGTTATACTTACAGTCATGAATATGACGAAATATGCATTTGAGTATCCCACGGGGATTATGACGAATTGAGATCTATTTACTTGTGAGTTAGTACACCGCAAATGAGACTGCAATGATACCTATTTGTCGATCCGTACTATGATGCGATGATATATATATATATATATATATATTTTTCGATCCGCACGGTGATGCGATGATACCTATTTGTCGATCCGCAATATGATGCGATGATACCTATTTGTCGATCCGCACTATGATGCGATGATACCTATTTGTCGATCCACGCGATGATGCGATGAGTTGGAAGAAGTTCAGAATGATAATATTATAAACTATTTACCTGAGTATTTGGCGGATGCCAAAAGTGTTTCTACTCCTTGTTGAGATACTTTGCTATACGAGTACACGAGATACATATGATGATGTCTATTATGATGCTTTAGTTTCCAGTTATATTTTGATTGCTTAGTTCAGGGTTAATATTTAGTTATTTACTACCTGAGACATACGGTATATACATGAGGGTTTCCTTGTTTAGATTATTTCGCTCGACGTACTACGTCTCAAGTTGTAAGTTTCTAAATATTAATTCCATTAGATACAGGGAAAATTGATCTAGGTAGACTATGCTTAATAGATAGAGCCTCCACTTCATCATCTAGCAGCCCTTCTTCCTCTGGGGGCAGATGGAGGTGAACTTACTGTAGCGCTCTGACGCTCTTGCTGTTGTTCTTTTTCTTTTAAATTTTCCTTTCAGGCAGCTCAGAGTTCCGAAGAGCCGCATGATGACGGAGTTTCTGGCATAGTCGTCGTCGCATGATTTATTAGTTGAGACTCCACCGTAGATTTATTTTCACTGTTTAGACATTAGAGTTGTATTCCATTTGTAAAGGCTAGGTGCCTTTGTACAATTTTTAGTTGACTCATGTTGAGACATTTTACATTATTTCAGACTCCAAATGTATTTCAGTTTATTTCAGTTCAGACATGATATCATTTATGAGATATTTTGTTCTACATCATGTCTATTGTATTTGTTATTTTGCCTGTTTTGTACCTGCACTTTTACTTGATTCCACTAGAGAGATATTACTATGATGGTGAAACATGTTGTTGCACAGTGTGGGTGCATGGCAGGTTTGACATCTCTGAGTTCACCTTGGACTGCAGCCATGTGTGAAAACAAGGGGCGTCACAATCATCAATGTAAGTTTCTAAAATTGAAATTTTTTAACTGCATCTTTAGTTAAAAGTCAAAATAATAGTTTTGATATTTTACAATGGTGAAGAGTATATGGAACAGTTTCATATCCTATACTTTTCATCATGGCTCGTGACTTATTAACAGTACAGATTTCCATGGTAGCTTCAGAATCCGCCTTTAGCACAGCAGAATGTTTGATCGATGACCACAGGACATAATTAGATCTGTCTACCGTACAGGTGGTAATGTCACGCCCCGCTTCCCAAATACCCGGGAATCAAATCGTGAACAAGCCCGCGACGTATTAGATTGAGAAGAAATATACACTATTATTTTTTTCTCTTTTCTTTTCTTCTCAATCTAATACGCTAAGTGTCTGGAAATAAATACAATGCAAAGGCACAGGTCCCCGATCATAATCAACAAGAATATAATAGACAACTCAGAATAAAATAATACATATCACAGATGAATATCATCCAAGACATAAAAATACGGGTCAACATGCCCTTATACAAAACTATCTGAATGAAATACCGGAGAATATAAAAATACACTGATCAAATGGAAAAAAAGATAGAACAAGAGAAAACTGAGGACCAATAACTAAGCTTTGGCTTCTTCTTCTACTCCGTCCACTAGACACTCCTGCTGAGAATCCTTCCTGTTCTTTCTCTAAGTCTGACGTACACCAGAGAAAACATATGTATGTTAGGGTGCATGGCACACGGCAAGATCCCAAAAGGAAGAATAGAACGGTCGTGCGACCAATGCAATAATGGTAATAACAATGGAAACATGCAACTAAAATACTAATAATCTAAATATAATTTACTACTATAATAGAATAATCATAAAAAATCCCAGGAAATCAACCAAGTAACAAGTCGATCATGCAGCTAGCGATCAGAATAATCATCCAAGTACAGAGTCATACACTAGATGGAATTAATACTTAAAAAATCTACAACTCGAGACGTAGTACGTCGAGCGAAATAATCCAAACAAGGAAACCCTCATATATATACCATATGTCTCAAATTGTAGATAATTAAATATTAACCCCGATCTATGTATGAAAGAAACACAACTGTCCTACGTCTCACAGTAATCCATACCTAGCCAAGCAACGAGGTCATGTAACTAGCCATCCTAAAACTCACTGGTCCACATCTCACGTAAAGTCAACATTCTTATCACCGGATAACTGACTGTTCACAAATCCTCTACGCGCATCCAATACCGCTATACGAATCGGTCAGAGGACTACACGCAATCCGATTTCGGCCTGGTCCGAACTCAAGCAGAACTCGAGTGACTACACAAATTCACTGACTAAAGTGACTACAGATTTCGGCCTGGTCCGAACTCAAGCAGAACTCGAGTGACTACACAAATTCACTGACTAAAGTGACTACACGAATTCACTTTAGCCCAACAAACCAACCCCAGTGACTACACGAATTCACTGGCGCGAGCCTGAAAGATACATCAACAGCCTTATCCGATCACATGAACATGGACTTCCCCATCCCAAATCTCTTGTATTTTCTAAGTCAAACATAATCCACATTGAAACTCGGGTTCATCACCTAAACTCAGTCAACACACCCACACATGTCACTAGGTCTGCTCATGACGCACGAGGCCACTAAGTCATGAACTACTAAGGGTTCTCGACACAACATGGACAATCAATACAACTAATCATGTACAATATTATCATATCATATCAGATAATCAAGATTAAGAATTTGAATCATAAAATTGTTCTAAAATAATCTTCTGAAATAATAATTTATTTACTTTAAAATAATTCTTTTTTTCTAAAATAAATTCTTTTTCTTATTATAATAATTCTAAAAATAATCTTTTAAAATAATAAATTCATAAATTCAAAAATAATCTTTTTATAAGATAAATTCTCATTAATTCAAAATAGACTATTTTCCCCAAATAATTTCTTTTTTTAAATATTTATCATTCTAAAATAATTTATTCCACAAGATAATTTCAAAAAATTATTATAATTATTCTAAAATGATTTTGTTCTCTAATAAATTCTTTTTAATTAACATAATTATCCAAAAATGATTCTACTGTCGAAATAAATTCTTTTAATTTATCATAATTATTCTAAAAAAATACTATTTATCACATAATTATGATTTATCTAATATTATTCATCAAACAATCCCATGTAGATAAATATTAACAGATATAAAATTGTAGATAATTCATAATAAATAGAAGAATATAGATCTGAGCAAGTGGGATCTTGCCTCAGGGTTCGTCGAATGATTCGACGTCGACGACACTGGTCGGATCTGATGCGGGGGCACGGCGTCGGTAAGAATTCCGGCGAGGGCTGTCCAGCGACGGCAACGGCGCCAGGGAGGATGTCCGCGCTGATGTGCAAGGAGGGGCACAGAACTCGTCGGTGGTGAAGGCGGCAACAGCGGTCGTGGAGGACAGAGAGGATGAAGGATGGAGTTAGGGGCGTGCGAGCGGGACCGAGCGTCCCGAGGGGAAGGCCGATGGGAGGGTTTGGACGTTGATGGAGGGGGAAGTAACGTGGTTGCGGCCTGGTGGTGGGATCATCGGTGGGGAGGAGTAGCTTCTGGTCGGAAGCTGGGCTGAGGAAGGGCGTGAGTGGTGGTCGAGAGTTTCACTATGGGAGACGACAACGCTCACGGGGAGCATGGGCGGTGGTACGGACTGAGCATCGGTGGGCTGTTCAGTTCGAGAAGGGAGGCGGCGGGGTTGAGGGGCTGGCGGAGGCAAAGCTCGGCGAACCTTTGGGCACTGATGGGATCTGGTGGTCGGAGTTGAGAGGAGTGGTCGGCGAGGGTTCGTGGCGGGCGTCGACGTGGGGTTGGCGCAGAAGTTGTTGCAGGCGCGGATCTGGGGCGACCAGGTGGGCTGAGGCTAACTGACTGGCGGCTGGGATAGGAGGTCGGGCGGCGGTCAAAGTGCGGAGGGACGGCGGTGAAGAGCTGGGTGGTTTGGTCTCGGTCGGAGCCTCACTTGGGGCTTGGCCTGTGGATGACGTGCGGTGATGGAGTTGGGATGGGGTGCGGTGGTGATGGGTCTCGAAGAAGAAGATAGCTGGTATAGGGAAAATTGAGTAGAGAGATAAAGATTAGAGGAGAACGGTTGGGAGCTGATTATGAGGAGATGATTGGCAGATAAAAGAGACAGAAATGCTGGAATGCGGAAAAAATATTTGAAGAGAGAGTAAAAGAGTACGAGAGAGAGAGAGTACGGTGCGATTTTGAAAAAGAGATTGGAGAGAGAGAGGAAAGATGTTATATATATGATATATATATATATAGATAATATATATATATATGTATATATATATACTATTATATATATATATATATATATATATATATATATATAATAGGGTTTGGGTTTAGTGTTTAAAACAAAAATAATTATAATAAATAATTTTGAGCACTTAAAAATTAAACTAATTACATAATAATTATTTACAAATAAATACGTACATGTTTAGCTAATACAACAGTTGATACGAAATAGTCAAAATATACCCATATTGTACAATTAAACAGAAATAATTAATAATAAAAATATATTTACTTACATTTAAAATAATATAATTATGGGATAATTATATACATAGTAAAATGTATCAGTTGTACTAATACGACCGATAATACGCAACAGTAGAAATAATATAAAAAATTATACAAATAACACGTAATTAATAATACAACGTATTATACAAAAATATACGTAATAATAATAATAATAATATCACGTATTATTCAAAATGATACGTAATAGTATCGATAACACAACGGATAAATTCTAGAAATTTTTTATTACCCTAAATAAATTTATAAATATTTAAATCATTTAAATAAATATAAAACTTAGACTTTAAATCATAGAAAATTATAGAAATTCAAGAAAAATACTAATACTCTTTTAAAAATAATAATTAAATATTTTAAATATTAAAAATTTATTTTAACTAGTATCAAAAATTCATGGTCCTTACAGGTAATGTGCCTACAAGATTGGTGAATGTACGAGAAGAGAACTCAAGCCATCGATCAGATGGCTAGTATTGAAGATAAACTTAAAGAGTTGAGAATAGCAGATAGTGATAAAGAGTTGAAATTATTCATTAGTTTGTAATTTTTATTTCTTAGCTGAAAATTTATGATAAATTATTTTAGAAAGAGTTGAAAATTATAATGATATAGATGAGTAGGTGCCAACCTAGTTAAGATGTATTCATCTATTGTGATGCGATAAATTCCAAAATAAAATTATAATTATTAGTGATTAACTAATTATTAATAAAGAATTTATTTTTATCATTTTAATTTCTATGATTTTTATATTTATAAATTATATAATCACAAGTGATTAATAATATGATTGATTTTTTTATCAAAATTTTGCTTAACTTATTGTTATTTACTCTTGAAATTTTTTTAACAAAAAAAAGAAAAAAAAATAGAAATTGATTGGGCCGGCTTGGTGCCTGGCCCACTCGGGCCTGGACCCGGGCTCAAACTGGGCCTGGGTCCGGGCCAGGTTTGTCAGGCCGGGCCGGATCGGGTCGGCCCGTTTGGACTGGCCTACATGCATGTATCCTTATTTTTGATGAAATTTTAGTTGGCAAGAAACTGTGAGGAAAAGAGCCGTCTAATGCGGATCAGATCAGATGGCTTGGATAAATAAGATTGTAATCATTTTTCCCCTAAACACAAAATTTGCGGCGGAATATAGCACATTCAAATGATAAACGATATAAAGCAATCACTAATGCAATCAACAAGGAACATACGATATTTTATAGTGGCTTGGATAAATAATCTCACGCCTACTCTTCCTTCTTGTGACTGAGCTTCCTTATTATGAAAAGAGTTCACATGAATCACATACTTGGTTTAATAGGCTTGTCAGACAACACCCTGATATCTCCCCGAAATTAATCATCTAACCTAACTCCTACAATGATTAACTCCTATCCATAGCTAGTCCAACCCTCAATTCAACCGGGTTGAGTACACTATGAAAAAAGTTCAAAGAAATACAAAATAAAATATCAATTAAGTTTAGAATTAAAACAATCTTAGCCTTTCGATAAAACAAACCGTCCTTTGAAAGATATAAGTGAAGGTTGATGAAGAATGATGATTAAGATCAATCCAATAGCAACTCTTCTCATTGTGGAACGATCCGATGATGTTGTGTGCGGCGAGCAAGATATGACAAGGCTCCGGGGGATCAAAAAGCTCTTCAAGATCTCAAAAATCAAAACCTAGAACCTTTGTACCTCTCTCTCTCTCTCTCTCTCTCTCTCTCTCCCCCCTCTCTCTCTCTAAATTTTTCTTTCACAATTAGGTCAGGAAATAGATATGTGAAATGTGGTACATGATAGAGATCACATGAACAACAAATGGTTGCAATTGAATCATTAAAAAACCTAACAACCGACTATATCATTCATGGTTGCTCTTAAGCATTAATGGTGTAGTGAGATTATCAATGGTCGATGAGCACCATCGATAAATTTGATATC
Source organism: Asparagus officinalis (assembly GCF_001876935.1). Classification (NCBI taxonomy): domain Eukaryota; kingdom Viridiplantae; phylum Streptophyta; class Magnoliopsida; order Asparagales; family Asparagaceae; genus Asparagus; species Asparagus officinalis. The sequence goes on along the minus strand of NC_033794.1, from coordinate 45,444,650 downwards.
TCTCGACATTTGCAACATCGATGGACCTTTGAACCAATGATGGTCATCAAGTACCATTGATGATCAAAAGCCATCATCGATGGTCAAGATTATGAAATCAACTTTTGAGCTAATTCCCGTGTCGTTTCACCTCGTACATATTCTATACCTCTATTAACCTATATTAAATCATCTCCAATCAATAATATTACAAATGAGAGTTTGTTATTACTCAAATAATAAATATTGTATGGACAACGTCCTAACAATCTCTTCCTTTTGATAATAAAAAACTTGAAATTTAAAATACCACAAGATATATATTTTTAATATAAATAAATAAATAAATATATATATATATATATATATATATATATATATATATATATATATATATTCTATACCTCTATTAACCTATATTAAATCATCTCCAATCAATAATATTACAAATGAGAGTTTGTTATTACTCAAATAATAAATATTGTATGGACAACGTCCTAACAATCTCTTCCTTTTGATAATAAAAAACTTGAAATTTAAAATACCACAAGATATATATTTTTAATATAAATAAATAAATAAATATATATATATATATATATATATATATATATATATATATATATATAGATCTTATCTTTATTCATATAATATAATAGAATTGCTTTTATACTCAAACTAGTCAATTAGGCTCAATAAAATCACATTAAAACTCATTAAAAACCTTTAAAACTTGGGAGTAGGGTTAGAAAAGATGAAACTCACCTGAGACTTATTGAAATCATGCAAGATGCAATTCCAAGATAGCTCCCTAAGAAGTAAGCCCAAAACAAACCAAAATCCCGCTCCAAAAGCTCTTAAAATCAAACTAGGGTTTGTAAAAGTATTTGGTGGCTGCTTGGGTTTCAAAACTCTGAATCAATACTGAAAAATTCGTGAACATATGATTTATATAGCAGAGAAATGGACCTGGGCTTAAAAATAACCAAAACCAACTCAAACTGGAAAAACCATTTTCTTGATCGGTGGTTGACCGCGAGGTGTGCGGCGGTCGACCGGACTGCATTTTTGCAGTTTGTGTAGGTTTTGCCTTCATGCATGTTTTTGACTCGTTTCTTTCTTATGTATGAACTTGTTTATACTCAAAACACTTGCTACCATACTCATACCCCATTCAATAATATTTATCATGATTAATATCCACTTATCACAATTAATCACATCTCAAATTTTTGGTAATTTACATTTATTATGTCAAATTGATTTTACAAAATCGAGTGTTTCAACAGTTTTTAGAATATCTAATATCTGTTTAAAACAGTAATATCTTACAAATGGGAAGTGATATTTCATAAATTCTTTCTGTAACATGTTTATCTACATGTTTAGAAACTTACCTCAAAATTTCACGATTTTTGGAATAGATATAATATTTTTAATTAATTTTACAAAATCAGATACGCAAAATTTCAGAATCTATCGTGCATGTTTTAAGTCGACTGTGAACAGTATAAGTCAACTATGAACATTATAAGTCGACTAAGCAGATATTTTTCAGCCTATAATGGCTAGTTTATAAGTCAACTCATGAATAGTACAAGTTGACTTATAACACTGTAACGGCTAGTTTTCTAGAATGCTGAATTTTCGGGATTTTTGTCTTTTTTCTTGGTTTTCTTAGTTTTTTGGGGTTTGTTTTGTGAACCTATATATACCCTTTACTCTCAAACTTCTGAAATACTTAAGAAAAGTTTTAAATAAGTTTACAAAGGTTTTAAGGGTGTTTAAATTTGGTTTTCAAGTTTGTTTTGTGAAGTTGTTTTTACAAGAGGAAGAGGAGATTATTCATTCTTGTTTGGGCTTCAATTTCTCATCTCTATCACTCTTGTTGCAGAGAAGTTTTTACTAACTTAATTCTAGTTTTATATATTCATTTGTTGACTATTCATTTCATCAAGCTAGATTTTATATTGCGTTTGCATTTCATTTTTCTTATTGTTTACACACACATCCCTTGAGCTTTAGTATTATCACATTGAGTATAATTTGGGTTGTGGTGAGTGTATCATTGAGAGTGGGCTTATATTGAGTTCTCATACATTATAGAGAACAAACACTTTATTATTATGCTTAATTTATAAGATCGCATTATAATACATAAGGATACCGAGAGAAGTGTGTGGACGGTGTCAATTCAAAGAGGAGTGGCGTTGGTAGTAAAGCCTAGGGAGAGGTGGTAAATCCGATCACTTGAGGAAGGTGGATCGGCTAGGCCAACACTTAGAGGGTGTATTGTGTAGTTTCAAGTGTGAGAGTTGTAAGAGTTTTTGGTAATCTAGAAAACCGATTGTGTGAGTTGTAAACGTTTTCGGTGAATGTTGAAAACCGGTTGTGTTAGAGGCGATTCTCCTCGTGAGTGAGGAGCGAAGATGTAAAACCCCGTAAATAAATTTGTATATTTTATGATAAATAATAATAAATATGTTATATGGTGAAAATAACATATTTTGATGTTTGAGTATGATAAGAATTGATTTGAGATTAAATTAATATATATTTGTGAAAATATATATATATATATATATATATATATATATATTGTAAAACCCCGTAAATTTGTATATTTTATGATAAATAATAATAAATATGTTATATGGTGAAAATAACATATTTTGATGTTTGAGTATGATAAGAATTGATTTGAGATTAAATTAATATATATTTGTGAAAATATGAGTGCAAATGCACAAAACATACACAAAGGCCAAAAGAGTGAAAATCTGGGAATAATGACCAGTTGAGAGTTTTTATATTTTATACACCGATACATTCAGAATTTGAAAAAGTGTAACAGACAAAAGTTATAGGTCTCTTCAACAGATTTCCAACAAATCTTAGATCACCTCATTCCGAGGTCGGATGAGAAAGTTACAGCTAAAATACCGAAGATTGTTTTCCTAGTTAGACTAGGTTTTCGGGTTCGGGTCAAACAGGTTTGTTTCGGGTTTACCTCTATAAATACATGTGTTTTTCATGAAAATTCTTTTTTTTATCATATCTATGAAGCCTAGCAGCCACCCTCTCCCCTCAAAAACCCTAGACCTTTTTCTTATGAGTTTGGAGAGTTTTGTGAAGCAAAACATCGGCACGAGGGCGAGATCATCGACGTATAGCGAGGGAGAACGGGTTGTTCATGCTCATGGTTTGCTTGCTGATTGTTTCAGAGGCTTGTACATAAGATTAAGGCAATATCACTTACATCCAAACCCATCTCCATAGTTAAATAACTAGCTTAGAAGTTTAATTTGTGTTTACATGCTTAGATATTAATCTAATGTGCAAAAGATTAGATTTTTGTTGTTAGATCTTAAACAAATATTAGATCTACATGTTTTTCTTGCTGTTTATAATAGAAATATTATCATGATCATTAGGGTTACTTTTAAATTCATTTTTATCTTGTTAATCACGTGCTAATCATATCTAAACCCTAATTTGACTTTTAATTGAGTTTGCATGTGGATTAAAGATGAGAAAACCCTAGGTTTGTGATACCTAAGTATTAAAATATGATTTAATGAATGATTATCTTTCCTAAGTTGTTTGGCAATCATGCTTATGTTTAATATGTTAAAAGTTTATTCTTTAGATTGAAGAATTTGGTTAATCTAAAGAAAGAGGTTTGATTTGTTGTTTTGAACCTTCATGCATGTTTTAGGGTTTGAATACAAATCTAATACATAAAATTATGTTTATAATTGTTGAGTTGTTTCCAGATGTTCACATCTGCTGTGGCATGTTTGCATATAAATTTAATGAAGTTTTAGACATGTTTATATCGAGGAAACACGACGTGAACACGACATACACAAAGAGCATGATGTAGGCATGTAAAATTGCTTATAAGTCCCTTGGCATAGCTCGGCGCGATGATTCGACAAACCATCGAGTGACGAGGCGATGAGGTCAACGAATCGCACGCGAGCAACGGAATGCATCCATTCGCGTGCGGAATCAAGCCAACGGTTCGGGGAGTCAACGAGTCATCCAAACAAGAGCGGACTCGGATGAATCACGACCGAATCAAGATCGGTTTCAGACTCGAACTCAGAAGTGGATTTACTGCCAAATCAGGAATCCGACTTACTGCCAAATCAGAAAAATGAGTCAAGGTCTGGATAAATCAACCACAGAACCGAATCACGGATAGAACCAAAAACGGAAAACGACGGAACAACGCCTAAGGGGGCTCGGCTTAAGCCGAGCCACCCATAGGTGGCTCGGTTCAGATCTGATTCTCGGCGAGCGTCCACGTCACAAAAGGCAGGAGTTCGAGAGAGGTAAAAACCCAGATCTGAGATCTACACGAAACTACACTCCGGATCAAAGCTTGGCCTTTGATCCCGAGATTTGGATGATTATTTCCTTGGTGAACTAATCCTCACCGGCTATTATTCCCTTCGCGGAATAATACCCGTCAAATCGTGTAGATCTGACCGGATCTAGATCGCGCGGTGGTCCACGGATTAACCCCGGCGTCGGCAAAGAACCCACACAAAGCGAGCGACCGCAAAACAGGAGCTCGCGATTTGTTCAAAAGGAGAAAGTTGTAATTTTTATTTTTTCTTTGATTTCGTTGTAACCGGATCTAAAAAAGACCGGATCTTTTGTAACTCAAAAAGTTGTTATTCAAGATGACAATGAATTCAATGAAGGCAATTTTCACCGCGAACAATCTGGCGACTGTTCGCGGGGAAAAAATGGTTTTCTTCTTCATTGAAATAATTGTCATCTTGAGTTACAAAAGATCCGGTCTTTTTTAGATCCGGTTATAATTAAATCAAAGAAAAAAAAGAAAAATTACAACTTTTCTTATTTGCCGAACGAATCGCGAGATCCTGTTTTGCGGTCTCTCGCTTTTGTGGGTTCTTTGCCGACGCCGACGCCCGCGGGCTTAATCCGTGGACCACCGCGCGATTTTAGCATCCCGTTCGGATCTACACGCATTATACAGGCTATTATTCCACGAGGGAATAATTAGCCCGGAGGATTAGTCCACCAGGAATAATCGCCTCATATCTCGGCGATCTAAGACCAAGCTTAGTCCTGAGTGATATCGTGTAGATACTCAGATCTGTTCTTTTGTCTCTCTCGAAATTCCTGCCTTTTCTCGACGTTCAGGGCTGCGAAGGATCAGATCTGTACGCTGAAAGTCTTCAGTGTCTTCAAAGCTCTGAGCTTCACTCTTCAATCCAGGCAGCAGTTTGCGCTCTGAAATTCCAACCTCTGCAAAATGAACATTGCCTGCGCCTATTTTATAGGCTTTTCTGAAACTGTCCCGCGCACAGAGACATGTCGTGCCACTGTCGGCCACGCTGTCGGCCACCTCTGGCGTGCGCCGGCAATGGCCGAGCCAACCCGCAGCGGTGCTCGGCACGAGCCCAAAACTCATGGTGGCTCGGCTTAAGGCCGAGCACCTTGAGGTGGCTCGGCTTTTGCCGAGCCCCCGGCGCGGGCGCCGTGTTTTCCGATTTTTTCGAGTTGGTGTCCGTTTTCCGGTTTTGTCCGGTGATTCGCGTGATGGACTCTGATTGGTTATCTGATTTGGCAGTAATGTTCGGATTCCTGATTTGGCAATAAATCCGCCTTTCTGAGTTCGAGTTCGAAACTGATCCTTGATTCGATCGTGATTCGTTCCGAGTCTTTTGGTTTTATGTTTCTCGGTGGCGATGACTCGGTGATTCCTTAACACTTGGCTTGATTCGCAACGCGTATGGCATGCATTCCGTCGCTTACCGTGCGATTCGTCGCATCTCGCTCGCCTCGTTGGTTGTCGGTTTGTGCCGAGCTATGCTAGGGGGACTATAAGCAATTTTATATGCCTACAGGCTAACCCCTCCAAAGTATTTCAGTCTCGTTCTTTTATAGAGAGTCTGGAATACTTGGCATATGATTGCCCCCCACCTTTTAGTCGGTGTAATGGATCTTTGGAATGATTCCCGTTCTTGACTCCTTCAATTCTCCACCGTTTTCGGCTGCTTTGTTGAAAGTCTGTTAAGAGCTTCAAACGGCTGCTGCCATTTATTGTTCTGACCGGATTTGTCGGCAATTTGGAATTTTGAAAGTCGCCATTCCTGATTTCTAATTTTTAGCTGACCATCGATTGTTGGCGTCGCAGTCTTTATGTACAACGCGTTGTCCGGGCGTAAGTGGGGTTTGAGTTATCCTTAAGAATATTTATTAAACAATATTCTTCCAGAACTTCTCAACCAAAAATAGGGAATTAGTTTTATACTCATATACCCTTATTGAGTATTAAGAAGCAGTTATACTCGTATACTTTTTCGGAGGTTCTTTAGGTTTGATAATCCGAATCGGGCCAAAAAATGTGCCAAAAAGGCAGTATTTGGGTTCAAAATCTTCTCCGACCCTTCCCAAATATATGCCTACAGGGGCTTAAATAGGTGAAGGAATTGAACCGTTTAGGTTGATCAAAAAGTCGGCTTCAATGTTTATTCAGCTCCATTGAATTTCTGTTTCAAAATTAGGTTCAAAAAACGCCGT
>NC_033794.1:45436460-45437107 GCF_001876935.1 Asparagus officinalis | reverse complement strand
ATCTATAAACGTTACTTTTGATGAGACTAATGTTGGTTCTCAAGTTTTTCTACCTAGGAAAGATGATGACGATGATGTTGAGGGAGGATTGGACTTATTGCAAATCAATAATACTCCTTCTATAGAAGCTTAAAAGGATGTGGATAGCTCAAATGACAATGAACAAATTGAACCCCCTAAAGCTTGGAAATTCACATCAAACCATCCAAAGGAACAAATTATTGGAAGCCCTTCAAAAGGAGTTATTACTCGCTCAAAAGCCTTTTGTGAGTGTGGTAATGTTGCATTTCTATCTCAACTAGAACCTAAAAAGATTAATGATGCTTTAAATGATGAATTTTGGGTTTTGGCTATGCATGAAGAACTAAACAATTTTCAAAGAAATGATGTTTGGAAGTTAGTTCCTAGACCTAACAATGCTAGTGTTATTGGTACTAAATGGGTTTTTAGAAACAAACTTGATGAACATGGCATTGTTACTAGGAATAAAGCTCGTTTAGTTGCCCAAGGATATAATCAATAGGAGGACATAGACTATGATGAAACATTTGCACCGGTTATAAGGTTGGAATCTATTAGGATGTTTTTGGCATTTGCTAGCTTTAAAAATTTCAAACTATTTCAAATAGATGTTAAAAGTGCCTTCT
>NC_033794.1:45422509-45436122 GCF_001876935.1 Asparagus officinalis | reverse complement strand
TTAGTTGACTATGATTTGAATTTTCAAAATATTAAAATCTTTTGTGATAACACAAGTGCTATAAATATTTCCAAAAATTCGGTTTTGCATTCTAGAACCAAGCATATTGATGTGCGCCATCATTTCTTACGCGATCATGTAGAGAGGCAAGATGTATCCCTAGTATTTGTTGATACAAAATCTCAATTAGCGGATATATTTACTAAGCCTCTTGGAGAGGATGATTTTTGTCGCATAAGAAATGGTTTGGGCTTATGCACTATGTGAAAGTTCTACATTGTTTGCTTGTTTAGTTACATTTTATATTTCTCTTTACCCCATTTTTGATGGTGACAAAGGGGGAGAGAAATCTCCTCATTTGTTGCATATACTTAAGGGGAGCTCATAGATAGGGGGAGCACCTATCTATAAGCTATTTTATTTTTGCTCTTATAATGGTTGGTTGTCATCATCAAAAAGGGGGAGATTATTAGCCCTTATGTTTTGATGATGTTTTACAACCACCATTAATGGTACTAATGGCTTATTAAGTGCAAATGTAGTAAATTCATTTATCAAGCTTGTTAGTGCCATTCATGGAGGATTGGATGGAATATACGCTACAACGATGATATCCAAAGGAGGAGGAGACATAGTGATGAAGCAATGTTATTTCAAGAATAACAAATTCATATAAAAGCTTCATCCAAACTCAAGGTATATCAAGACTCAAGAATTGTAATCTATGTGAGGATATTAGCTAGTTTTTTTATTCTCTCTCTAGTATTAGAATGTAGACAAAGAGTTATTGAATTCACTTGAAGCTATTGGGACTCACACACACGTTTTCATACTTAAGCTTTTAAGCGTTTTTCACAAAATACTATTTTTCACAAGTATGAGGACCTATCTGCAAAATACTTTTTTTAAACAGTTTGTTTTTAGTATTAAAAACTTTTTATAAAGTTTCATAATTTTCAGAGGTCATATAAATATTTTCTAAATATTTTAGTTTGAGTCAATATACTATTCTGGAGCATATCAGAATGCGGTCGACTGCACCGGTCGACCGCACTTAAGATCATTCGTCACTGGGCTCCAGAGAGGTCGTCGGTCGATCGGTGTGGTCGACCGAAATCTCGATTTTTCTATCGGTCGACCGCACCGGTCGACCGATGATGGCTCTGCTTGTTTTCTATTTTTTCAAAGCTGCTCGCGGTCGACCGGATTTTCGGTCGGTCGAACGAATTTATCTTTTCGGTCGACCGAATGTTCTGGCGGTCGATCGAAAGTTTATTCGGTCAACCGAGAGCTTTTTCAAACGGTCGATTGCCTTGGTTACTGTGCTATCACTTAACTGTGTTTGGCACAGTCTGTGGCAATAGTCTGAATAGGAGATTATTTTCTTAATTCGGAAGATTAGGTTGTGATTTTAAAATGATTAATCTATCCTATTTAAACCCTCTCTCCTTCATCTTCTAAGTTGCCCTAACTTCTGCAAAAAACCAGAGAGACGCTGTCTTCCTGAGAAAAATTTTCAAAGTCTGTTTTCTCTCTGTTTTTGTGTGTGTTCACTTCCCAGCTTCAGTACTCTTTCTCTTTGCCATAGGGACTTGTAAAGAGAGAGTCTTGCATCATTTCTACTGCTGTGTGAGTGTGATCTTGTGTAGATCAACTGTGAGGGCGTGGGATCTGTTGAGATCAACTGTGTAGTGAGAGATTGAGAGGGAATCGCTGTGTAGACGAAGTTCCGGCTTCCAAACCGGATGTGTAGTGGATTTCTTCTCGAGAGTGGGGAGCGGGGACGTAGGTCAGCGGACCGAACCTCGTTAACACATCGCGCGTCAAAGGATAACAATTCCTAACCCTATCTCTTTTACTTTAATCGCATTAGAATATTGTGGTTTGCTTGTGTTTAATTTTCTCTAGGGTCCTTCAATTGGTATCAGAGCTTGGTCTCTATATCAGTTTTTGGTTTAACAACCTTATAGAAAAGTTCCAATGGAGGCTTCGTTGAATATGCATATGTTAGAAGGCAATCCACCACTAGACCACCACTCTTCACCGGGAGCAATTTTGCTTATTGGAATGCTAGGATGAGAATTTACCTTCGTTGCATTGATCTTGACATCCTAGAGCTCATAGAAAAGAAATATGTAGAGAAGTCCAAAGTCGGGAACATGACCGATGAAGAAAGGCACCTAGCCAATCTCAATGCTAAGGCCATGAACGCCTTAATTTGTGGTCTTTCCCCCAATGAATACAATAGAGTTTCCTCGTGTGCAACCACATACGAAATTTGGATAAAATTATGTATCACACATGAAGGAACCCCCCAAGTTAAGGAATCTAAGATTAGTGGGCTTATGCATGATTATGAACTATTTAAAATGCTTCCTAATGAATCCATTGATGCTATGTTTTCCCGTTTTACTAATATCATCAATGAATTACATGGTCTAGATAAGCAATTATCCATTCAAGAGATGAACTACAAGATACTTCGCTCCTTAACTCCGGCATGGGAGCCCAAAGCTACGGCCATTGAGGAAGCTCACGACCTTACTACCTTAGCTCTTGATAGCCTCATCGGAAAGCTCAAAGTGCATGAGAAGAAGCTCAAGGGGAAGGAGAAGGAGGAAGTGCCATCACGTGAAGTTGAGGAGCCGTCACCAAAGTTGAAGACCATAGCTCTCAAAGGAGCTAGTGACAACTCATCTTCGTCATCGGATAGTGAAGTCGATTTTTCTAGAGAAGTGGCTCATCTCTCTAGAAGAATCTCTAGACTCATAAAATTGAATAAGAAATTTAACCCTCGATCTAACAACAAGTTTTCCTCTCGTGTAGGTAAATGTTTTGAGTGCAATGAACCGGGTCACATCGCTAAGGATTGCCCTAAGCTCAAAGAAAAGTACATGAAGTACAAGAAGAAGAAGACTATGTATGCCGGATGGGAAGAATCCGAACCAAGTGATTCAGATAGTGATGAAGAAGGAGCCAAACTTGCTCTTCATGACTCAAATATTTGTTTCATGGCAAATGAACATGAGGTAATATCCAAGGCCGAAAGTGAATCTTTCTACATGCAATGTGACATAGCTATGGCTTTAGAAGAATTGAACTTTGAATTTAAAAGAATGTCTAAAGAATACTCTTCTTTTAAAAGATTGCATGCCTCTTGTGATATTAATCTAGAAAAATTAACAACCTCTCTTGCTCTAAAAGATGAATTGCTAGGAGATCTCGATTTCGAGAATAAGCAATTAAGATCAAAGATTGAAAGATTAGAAATTGAGAGTTGTAGAACTAGACCCACTCATGCTTATGCTAACTATAATCACCATGATAGAAATAGGTTTCAAGGTTCTAACATCCGTACATACAAAAAAAATTTTGTATGCACTTATTGTATGAGACATGGACACATTTCTACTCATTGTAGAATTAAAGATAACCATGATTTTTTTGGAATGATGTGGGTACCCAAAGGTACCAAGACTACTAACTACCAAGGACCCAAGACATGAGTACCTAAAGCTACTACATCTTCATCTTCATCTTTTGTAGGGAATGTCACGGCAATGACGTAAGGAGATGTGGTACCTTGATAGTGATTGCTCACATCATATAACGGGCAACAAAGAGTTATTTGCAACCCTATCAAGGATTGAAGGAGGTAGTGTCTCCTTCGGTGGTGGTGAGAAAGGTAAAATCATTGGTATCGGTTCTATTGGTAAGAAACCCTCACCCGTTATAGAAGATGTTTATTTAGTAAATGGTTTAAATCATAATCTTCTTAGCATTAGCCAATTAAGTGATAAAGGTTTTGATATTTCATTTAAACCGGATAAATGCATCATTAGTATGAATGGAAAAATTATTTTTATTGCAAATCACAAATCTAAAGTATACATTTTTGAGATGAATGAATTAGTGAATCAAGATGTGAAGTGTCTTGCGGCAATTGATGAAAATCCTTAGATTTCACACAAAAGACTTGGACATGCAAATATGGAGTTAATATCAAAATTGTCTAAGAGAAATCTTGTGAGAGGATTACCTAGCTTGCACTTCATCAAAGATACCATATGTGAGGATTGTGTTAAAGGTAAACAAACAAAATCCTCTTTCAAATCCTTCAATGAGGTATCAACTTCTAAACCCTTGCAATTACTTCATCTTGATTTGTTTGGTCCTATGCGTGTTATCTCTCTTGGAGGCAAACACTATGTTTTGTGATTATTGATGATTTTTTTCGTTTTACATGGACAATATTTCTTGCTAAGAAAAATGATTGTTTTGAAGAATTTGCTAATCATGTCAAAAGAATTGAAAATAAAAAAGATTTGAAAGTTGTTAAAATAAGAAGTAATCATGGTGGTGAATTTTAAAATGAATTTTTTTATGATTTTTGTGCTCATCATGGTATAACTCATATGTTTTCCGCTCCTAGAACACCACAACAAAATGGTGTTGTTGAACGGAAAAATCGCACCATACAAGAGATGGAATGTACTATGTTAAACTCATTTGATTTACCAAAATATTTTTGGGCGGAAGCCGTCAATACGGCTTGCCATGTTTTAAATCGTGTTTTGATTAGACCAAAGCTTAAGAAAACCCCTTATGAACTTTATTATGGAAAAACTCCTTTCATTGGTTATTTTCGTATCTTTGGTTGTAAATGTTTCATTTTAAATTTTAAATACAAAAGATCACCATGATAAATTTGATTCTAAAATTGATGTTGGTATTTTCTTGGGCTATGCACCTCGAAGTAAGGCTTATAGGGTCTTCAATAAACGAAGTCTCGTTGTTGAAGAATCTATAAACGTTACTTTTGATGAGACTAATGTTGGTTCTCAAGTTTTTCTACCTAGGAAAGATGATGATGATGATGTTGAGGGAGGATTGGACTTATTGCAAATCAATGATACTCCTTCTATAGAAGCTTAAAAGGATGTGGATAGCTCAAATGACAATGAACAAATTGAATCCCCTAAAGCTTGGAAATTCACATCAAACCATCCAAAGGAACAAATTATTGGAAGCCCTTCAAAAGGAGTTATTACTCACTCAAAAGCCTTGAGTGAGTGTGGTAATGTTGCATTTCTATCTCAACTAGAACCTAAAAAGATTAATGATGCTTTAAATGATGAATTTTGGGTTTTGGCTATGCATGAAGAACTAAACAATTTTCAAAGAAATGATGTTTAGAAGTTAGTTCCTAGATCTAATAATGCTAGTGTTATTGGTACTAAATGGGTTTTTAGAAACAAACTTGATGAACATGGCATTGTTACTAGGAATAAAGCTCGTTTAGTTGCCCAATGATACAACCAAGAGGAGGGCATAGACTATGATGAAACCTTTGCACCAGTTACAAGGTTGGAATCTATTAGGATGTTTTTGGCTTTTGCTAGCTTTAAAATTTTCAAATTATTTCAAATGGATGTTAAAAGTGCCTTCTTAAATGGTTTTATAGAAGAGGAAGTCTATGTTGAGCAACCCCCCGGCTTTATAGATCATGCTTTCCCTAATCATGTTTACCGGGTACAAAAAGCTGCAACCCCCCGGCTTTATAGATCATGCTTTCCCTAATCATGTTTACCGGGTACAAAAAGCTTTATATGGATTAAAACAAGCTCCTAGAGCTTGGTATGCTCGCCTCTCTAGTTTTCTTGTTGAAAATGGTTTTTCAAAAGGAACAATTGATAACACTCTTTATGTGCGAAAAAGGAAAAATGATTTCATTTTAGTTCAAATATATGTGGATGACATCATTTTCAGTGCTACTAATGAATCCTTGTTCAAGGAATTTTCTAAAGTTATACAAGACCACTTTGAGATGAGTATGATGGGAGAGCTTATATTCTTTCTCGGGCTACAAGTCAAGCAAACTAAGGATGGGATCTTCATTTCACAAAGCAAGTATGCAAAGGAATTGGTTAAGAAATTCAATTTGGAGAATTCTAAGCATGCGCCTACTCCCATGAGTACTAGTGTTAAACTTGATGTGGATGAGAGTGGTGAAGACGTGGACCAAAAATTATACCGAGGTATGATAAGTAGTCTTCTTTATCTTACCGCTAGTAGAGGTGAAGACGTGGACCAAAAATTATACCGAGGTATGATAAGTAGTCTTCTTTATCTTACCGCTAGTAGACCCGATATTATGTTTAGTGTGTGTGCATGTGCACGTTTTCAAGCATCTCCTAAAGCATCTCATTTAATTGCGGTTAAAAGGATCATTAAATATGTTAATGGTACTTTTAATCTTGATTTATTTTATCCAAGAAGCACCTCTTTTGATTTATATGGTTTTTGTGTTGCCGACTTTGCCGGATGTAAGGTAGATCGCAAGAGTACTAGTGGAACATGCCAATTCCTAGGAAATTCACTTGTTTCTTGGGCCTCCAAGAAACAAAATTGTGTTGCATTGTCCACTACGGAAGCGTAATACATTGCCGCCGGCTTATGTTGTGCTCAAGTCTTATGGATGAAACAAAGCTTAGTTGACTATGATTTGAGTTTTCAAAATATTAAAATCTTTTGTGATAACACAAGTGCCATAAATATTTCCAAAAATTCGGTTTTGCATTCTAGAACCAAGCATATTGATGTGCGCCATCATTTCTTACGCGATCATGTAGAGAGGCAAGATGTATCCCTAGTATTTGTTGACACAAAATCTCAATTAGCGGATATATTTACTAAGCCTCTTGGAGACGATGATTTTTGTCGCATAAGAAATGGTTTGGGCTTATGCACTATGTGAAAGTTCTACATTGTTTGCTTGTTTAGTTGCATTTTATATTTCTCTTTACTCCATTTTTGATGGTGACAAAGGGGGAGAGAAATCTCCTCATTTGTTGCATATACTTAAGTGGAGCTCATAGATAGGGGGAGTACCTATCTATAAGCTATTTTATTTTTGCTCTTATAATGGTTGGTTTTCATCATCAAAAAGGGGGAGATTTGTAGCCCTTATGTTTTGATGATGTTTTACAACCACCATTAACGGTACTAATAGCTTATTGCGTGTAAATGTAGTAAATTCATTTATCAAGCTTGTCAGTGCCATTCATGGAGGATTGGATGGAATATACGCTACAATGATGATATCCAAAGGAGGAGGAGGCATAGTGATGAAGCAATGTTATTTCAAGAACAACAAATTCATATAAAAGCTTCATCCAAACTCAAGCTATATCAAGACTCAAGAATTGTAATTTATGTGAGGATATTAGCTAGTTTTTTTTATTCTCTCTCTAGTATTAGAATGTAGGCAAAGAGTTATTGAATTCACTTGAAGCTATTGGGACTCACACACACGTTTTTATACTTAAGCTTTTAAGCGTTTTTCGCAAAATACTATTTTTCACAAATATGAGGACCTATCTGCAAAATTCTTTTTCCAAACAGTTTGTTTTTAGTATTAAAAACATTTTACAAAGTGTCATAATTTTCAGAGGTCATATAAATATTTTCTAAATATTTTAGTTTGAGTCAATATATTATTCTGGAGCATATCAGAATGCGGTCGACCGCACCGGTCGACCGCACTTAAGATCATTCGTCACTGGGTTCCAGAGAGGTCGTCGGTCGACCGGTGCGGTCGACCGAAATCTCGATTTTTCTATCGGTCGACCGCACCGGTCGACCGATGATGGCTCTGCTTGTTTTCTATTTTTTCAAAGCTGCTCGTGGTCGACCGGATTTTCGGTCGGTCCACCGAATTTATCTTTTTGGTCGACCGAACGTTCTGGCGGTCGACCGAAAGATTCGGTTAACCGAGAGCTTTTTCAAACGGTCGATTGCCTTGGTTACTGTGCTATCACTTAACTGTGTTTGGCACAGTCTGGGGCAATAGTCTGAATAGGAGATTATTTTCTTAATTCGGAAGATTGGGTTGTGATTTTAAAATGATTAATCTTTCCTATTTAAACCCTCTCTCCTTCATCTTCTAAGTTGCCCTAACTTCTGCAAAAAACCAGAGAGACGCTGTCTTCCTGAGAAAAATTTTCAAAGTCTGTTTTCTGTGTTTTCTCTCTGTTTTTGTGTGTGCAGCTTCAGTACTCTTTCTCTTTGCCATAGGGACTTGTAAAGAGAGAGTCTTGCATCATTTCTACTGCTGTGTGAGTGTGATCTTGTGTAGATCAACTGTGAGGGTGTGGGATCTGTTGAGATCAACTGTGTAGTGAGAGATTGAGAGGGAATCGCTGTGTAGACGAAGTTCCGGCTTCCAAACCGGATGTGTAGTGGATTTCTCCTCGAGAGTGGGGAGCGGGGACGTAGGTCAGCGGACCGAACCTCGTTAACACATCGCGCGTCAAAGAATAACAATTCATAACCCTATCTCTTTTACTTTAATCGCATTACTGTTTTGTGGTTTGCTTGTGTTTAATTTTATTGCATATTAGAGCCTCTTGACCCTAATCACCCCCCTCTAGGGTCCAACAATTGGTATCAGAGCTTTCACGGTCGACCGCCGAACCATCTACGGTCGACCGCGACGAGTTTTTATTTTTTGATTTCTATCTATTGTTTTCATGGTCGATCGCCGAACCCTATGCGGTCGATTGCAAAGAGCTCTCCTTTTCTTATTTTTATCTGCTGTTTTTACGGTCGACCGCAGAACCTTATGCGGTTGACCGTGATACAATAAAATTTGTTTTCTGAACGATTGGTTTATTGGGTTTATGGGTTTGGATTGTTTTTTCTTTTAAACCTGCTTTTTCTCCACCATTGGATCATCACTAGAGCTGATCCTGACCCTTGTTTTCACCTTTTTGGATCGATCCTTCACCTCCTCTCATTTCTTCGTTCCCAAATCAAAACCCTATTCCTCTTTTCTCTCCGGTCCACCGCAGCTCGCCCTCCGGTCGCCCGCGGCTCCATCTCTTCCTCTTTGGACCTTCATCTCCTGCTAGGTATATTTTCTCTCCTTCTCTCTTGTTTTTCTGTTCTCTAGGGTTGCACTCTAGGTCTTTTGAGAGCTTTTCTGTTCAATTTCTATCTTGCCTCCTAGAAAAATATCAAAATCTGACAATGCACCCCCTCCTGTTCCTATACATTATGAGGATCATCTTAAGAATCCTCATCTCATTCCTAAATATAGAGAACTTTGCAAATTGAGAATTCTTTTGGGTAGAACTATCAATTATGATGAATTAGAACCCTATCACATTCCTGATCTTCTTGCAAATGTTGGGCTCTATAGACTTTTAGATAATAGATTTTTAGAGCCAACATATCTATATTTAATTTACTTCTTCTATGCAAATTGTACGGGTTTCATTGATGTCAATGGTAATAAATGTCTTTGTACGTTTGTTAAAAACACCCTTATTGAGTTTTTTGCCGATGATCTTGCGGGTATCCTCGGGATCCCTACAAGTGACATCGATCTCATACAAATCAATCGTGATCACCCCTTTATTGATGAGAAAATATTTCGTCCCGGTTGCTCTTACCCCATGAGCAACAACTCCTTGACTCCCTCTGCTAAAATCATTGCTCGCATCATTGCACAGAACTTAATTCCTAAAACAGGGAGTTTTGATCATTTCACTCCCGACAAAGTAAATACAGTGTATGCTATCTTCGCCCATATTAAAGTCAATTGGGGAAAGGTCTTCTTAGAAAATATGCTTAGCGTCCACTCAAAGTTTCTTCTTTTTGGCCCATTCCTTACCCTTATCTTTCGACACTTCCGTGTTAATCTTTCTGGTGAGCCTAAGATAGAGGCCAATAAATAATTCTTTGATAATACCTATAACTCCAGGATGCGTTTAGATGCACCTCATCCCTCTCCTAGACTTCCAGCTCCTACATCTATCCCTGATCCTCCTACAATTGCATCTTCTTCTAGGCCTCCTTCATCCAGCTCTAGGCCTCGACCTCGTACTCGCTCAGCTCCCATTCCTAGCAGCGAGGTTGTACGCCGATTGGATCGACTGGATGCCTCGGTGTCTAGTCTCCGGAGGGACATGAAGGAGCTCCTCAGACTTCAGTGTCTCTCTTTAGGGATTCCAACTCCTGTTCTCAGATCTGATAGTGGATCCATCTCTACTTCTGGCCCTGCTGAAGGATCAAATGATGACCTCGGATCAGAAGAAACAGATTTTGACGGTGGTAACTCAGAAAGTGGTGACGAGTGACTGTGTTTGATTATCATTCAGTATGGTTTTACTATGTTTTGAAAACCTTATGTCTTTTTTATTGCATGTGATACATTGTTGTTTAGATTTGTCTCAGTTTGGTTTTAAGTAGTTTGTTATGTGATACACTGTGTTTGATACTCTGTTTTACCCCCATGTAGTGGGTTCATTTTCACCATGGCTCCTGTTTTCATAACTACCATGGGTTCTGTGTCATGAATATGTGTAATTGTCAGGGGGAGCAATCCCATTATTCTTGTTTACATTCTCACCCATGCATAAAGATAGGGGGAGCTTTTCACTTTCCTATTGTTTTCACCCTTTTTGATGTTGCCAAAGGGGGAGAAAGAATGTGATTAATGTGAGTATATTGCATGTGTATGTGTATTTTATGATTCAATGTTGATTTTCATATCTACATGTAAATTGACATGTAAATTGTTTGTCATCATCAAAAAGGGGGAGTTTGTTGGCCCTCTTGTTTTGATTGATGATCTTACAAACAATTTACGACTAACAATCATTTTAGCATGTTTGGTTTCATATACACAGGTCGGGAAAGTTAGCTGATATTGAAGCTTGTGCAACTCTATCTATCCATCAAGATCAAGCTTCTCATATCCTTGTTTTGGTAATAGGGTTGATATGTTGTGTGTAGTATTATATTAAGCTCAACACACACACACACACACACACACACACACACACACACACACACACACACACACACACATATATATATATATATATATACACACACACACACACACACACACACACACACACACACACACACACACACACACACACACACACACACACACACACACACACACACACACACACACACACACACACACACACACACACACACACGTAAATAAAAAATGTAAAAACAATTACATTGGCGTGTATGTTTTTCACATTCTTTACTTCAAAATGCCTTGAACTCATCTTGCACTTGTTCATATATGATATTTAAATCTGCATATAAATGTTTGTGCATATGTATAACACACGTATTGATTCTTTAATATGAATAAATTGTTATCATCAAAATTATATCATGGGGACATGATATCCAACACGCCAAACTAGCCGTTGAACAGTAACGACTAGTTTCCAGCAGCTTTGTTGTTTGGTCTTTTGGTCTTTTTGCATTTGTTTTTGTTGCTGTTTGGAGTTGTTATAAATACCCCTATGCATCCAACTCCTCAATATCAAGACTTTTGTTTTAATCAAGTTTATAAAAGATCTAAGACGTGTTTAAGCCTCGTTTATTGGTTTGATACAAAAGGAGGATTTGCACTACAAGAAGAAGCTTTTTCAACTTCAATTGATGATCACATCCTCATCATCTTTCTACAGATCTTCTTGTTTATTGAGAAGTTTTCTAAACTCCTTTTATATAGCTCTTTGATTAATTGCTAATATTTACATCTTAGCTATACTAATTGAGTTACTTGCTTTTATCACACACCCTTGTTGAGCTTATAATATTTCATATAATATATTGTTGGGTAGTGGTGTGTGATTTAGTGATAGTGAGCTTAGTTGAGTTCTCATCAATTATAGAGAACAACCATTGTTAGATTCATACTTATTGTGAGATCACATTGTAATATACTTGTACACCGAGAGGAGTGTGTGGTGAGGACGGAGTCGATACCGAGAGGAGTGGCGTCGGTGGCCTAGTGAGAGGTGATAATTCTGAGCACTTGAGGGAGTCGATACGTGAGGACCAACACTTGAGGTTGTTGCTTGTGTATGTACATTGTGAGGATTTGTGAGAGTTGTCGGTTAACTTGATAACCGAGTGTGTAGTAGAAGTTCCGGCTTCCAAATCGGGTGTGTTATGATAGTGAAGTTCTCCTCGAGGTGAGGAGCGGAGACGTAGGTCGTGGGGACCGAACTCCGTGATCATATCTTATGTTTGAGTTTGCCTTGTGTTCAATTATTTTATGCTTGTATTCTTCATTCTTGCTCATATATCATTTATATATCTCTTGCAATAATTAATTAATTAATCAATAAAGTTTTTAATTGGTATAAAATCGGATTAGATTAGCATAAGACCCTAATCACCCCCTTCTAGGGTCTAACAAGAGTGTCACAATGCCAACTCCAGTATATCCAGCCTGGCCACGGAGATAGCAAAGGCTAAGCAAACTATCAATGAGGTGCAGACTTTCTTGGCTGCCAAGGAGAAGGCCTGCGAACAGCTGATGGTGGTGTTGGTGGAGCTCAAGTCTCGACAATAACTGGTCGTTGACACAATCGAGGAGAAAGACCGAGCCCTCAAGGAGGTAAGGACCACCGTCCAGGACTTGCTTTCGCGCTCTGAAGTAGATATCCACCGAGAGGTCCTGAACAGGCTCGAGCTTAAGCATACCTAAGAGATTCGCGAGGTGGAGTCATGATTAAGAGATTTGTAAATTGACTTAATTATATCATTGTATCCAAATCTCTCTTAATGAATAAAATTATGATTTTGTCTCAATCATTGTTCCCTGTGTTTCATGCGCATGTATATTTTTTCCTTTGCGGGTCATTATTCACAATGGACGAGCTTAAGCTAGCCGCAAGCGGATTCAAACTGGGTGAATTCCGGTCGCAGGCGAATTCCAAACGCAGGTGAACTAGAGATGAGTTCGAGCCGTGGTCAAATTCCAATTGGGTTCAAGTCTTAGGTGAACTTGAGAGTGGGGGAAAATCCTAGCCATAAGCAGACTCGGATTAAACGGGTTGAAGTTGCACGCGAGCCCAGATTATTAGGAGAGCTCGAATTGTATGGCGAATTTGAGTCGTAGGCGTGCTTCGAATTGGGCGGGCCACGTGTCCGTACGTGGATATATGTGCTCGCCAGCTAAGACAACGTGGGCACGTCGCTTCTTATTAAAGGTGGCGTAATGGGGCTCTTCGTCTTCCACGCCCAATCTGAGCCGTTGGCTACAGATCGTGTTTAGTAACCACCAGATCTCAACCGACTATGCGGGATTCCAAATCATCCCGCCTTGTTTTCGACCGCTCGATTCGAACTATCTAATCAAACGATAGGTGAGCGTATGGCCCACGCGTATATAGCGTTCATCTTCCTCGTCGGGGGAAGTCACGACATTTATTGCTTTCTTCAAAGAAAACCCAAACTCTCTCTTACTGTGTCTGAGATGGCACAGTGAGTAAAGGCGACTGTTTCCAAGAAGGAGAGGGGGACTTCCTCCTCTACTGCTGCTGAGGCTGCTACTATCGGAGGTATCTTTGTATCTAATCTTCGTGGTAGATTAAGGGGCTCGCGAATGGGATGATTTCACAATTTTAATCTTTTTGTTATGTCGTGTAGTTTGTGAGGGGGTGCCGATCGTCGAGGGGCCTATGTCTGAACCTATCTTTGTCTTGGATGACGAATTCGAGGAAGCTGCGACCGCATCCGCTTCGTAGCCTGCTCCTCAGCCAGAAGCAGGGCTCTACCCC
>NC_033794.1:45400936-45422485 GCF_001876935.1 Asparagus officinalis | reverse complement strand
CCTGTCTCTTCAGGCTCCCTCTCTATACAGGCTCGTGTTGAAGAATTGGAGAACGCTGTAAAGCAGATGATCTCTATTGTCGGTCTCGGTTGGGGGACTTATGCAGATCTGAAGTAGTCTCTCTTAGACCGTGTGGCTGACATTAGGTAGCTGGGTGAATCTCAACTTGCTACGCGCTACATGATGAGGCTACTCCATCTGGAATCATGCCTAACATGTTTTGAGCATTTGTTGCAGGTGGACCTGGGACCTGATATAGAGCGATGCTCAGCTCATGCCCAGCACTGGGGGGAAGTGGGAGCAGGAGGTCCGAGCAAGGGACATAGCTGACTTGGAATCCCACATCACCCTTTTGACGGCCCGGAAATTTTTACTGCTGGCCCAGATGGACGCCTCTACTTCCACCATTGCCCGCCTAAGGGCGAAACTAGAGAAAGAGGAGATGACTCTGAGGGGGCTGCAGTTTGAGAGCAGGAACGCCTACAGGGCTATTGGAGAGGCTACCCGAAACCTTCAGACGTTGCGCCAGGAGGATGCTATTGCCGCCTCAACCTTTGAGGCCTGGATCGAGAAGGAGGCGGAGGACGAGGCTCAGGAGGACCACACAAGGAGGGTGGCCGCTGCTAAAGCGGAGCTTGCGTCCTTCAACTTGCTAGACTAAGCTCTTAGGGTTGAAGTAGTTCTAAGACATTTTCACTAATTTTGTTTTAGATGTAATGTTATGACTTATTTGGCTGTGGAATCATAACTTTGTTCAAATGTATTGTCTTAGAACTGGTTGATGGATGAAATTTATGATTTCTTGGTTCCCTAATGCATTTGTGCATATACCCCCCTAGTTGTTGTTGCCTTTTATTATCCAGTACTTTTATTCCTCAGTGAGTTCATCGTAGGCAGGCTTGGACCATTAACGAATTTGAATCGGAGGGATTCAATCCGCGGGCGGGTCTGAAACAAGTGAGTTCAGGTCGTAGGTGAGCTCTGCGTTTGCGTGAGTTTTAAGCCACTAAGGTTGAACTTCTAGCTGAATTGGCACTTCAGCCCGTAGATGAACTCTACTGTATGGTGAGTTCCAACTGTATGCAAACTCTAGCTGTTATGACGCAGTTCAAGCGTAACGAACTTCTGAAGCTTATATGGCGAGTCTCAAGCTGAAGCGAACTCTAGCTGTATAGCGAGTTCAAGCCGTAGGCGAACTCTAGCTGTATGGCGAAATCGAGTCGTAGGAGAGCTTCGAATTGGACGAGCAACGTGTCCGTTCATGGCTCTATGTGCTCACCAGCTAAGATGTGATGCGGCCTAATTATGTACCAAAATATGTTGCAAGTGCACAACCGTGTCAAGTTATAGAATAAAGTTATTGATCCCACGAGGAAGGTGTTTTGGAGGAAAAAAATATAAAATCGGTTCTTATGTTGTGTGCGTGACAAATAGGAGTGATGAGTGAATATGATTGTGGAGAGATAATGATAGTGAAAGTGATAGTGTGTAAATCAATGTTTTTGAGAGTGGATGTGAGTAAAAAAAAATGTGATCAACAAGGCAAGAAGGAAGAATGAATAAAATCGAGAAACAAATAAAAAATCAAGAATGTAAAGATAGCGGATTCAATTAAAGATATGGGTAATCTAGAATTGAATCCACTTCTTAGAAAAAGATGATTCCCTAGAGGGTTCTAGCCTAAAGGCGAATCAAAGAAAGTGAAAATAAACAAAAAGAAAAACTAAACCCAAGAGGGTTCTAGCCTCAAGGTGAATAGTGTAAGAAATTAAAATCTAACTACAAAATAAATTACAAAATCTAAACTATAAAATAAATTACAAGAATTAAATACAATAAAATAAATCTACTCTATAAGCATGAAATAAATCTAATCTATGAGCATGAAATAAATATAAGGCAAGAGGGTTCTAGCCTCTTGGCTATTTAAACAAGAAAAATAAAATCTAATTACAAGTATGAAAATAAATCTAAACTAATAAGCAATAAAAGAGGAATAAGAAAAACAAACCTTCAAATTAATCTCCATCTTCATCTTCATCTTCATCATCCAACAAAGAGAAGAAGAGAAAAATTTAAAATGGTGAAAAAAATTATTTTATTAATTGTAATAAAAAGTTACAAATTTGGAAGGCCTTCTCAATTAAGAGTAGTCCTTCTCTCCAAAAGGAGTTAAAAATTTTTTTACACCCTTAACCCCTCACTCTCTACCCCTATTTATAGTAAACAACAATGAATAAGAGCCCTTGGATGAAGACTTAAGCCCTAAGGAATCATTTTTAGCCTTTGAGCTTTTGGGCTTGAATTCTTGGGCGTTTTGCTTGTTTTCTTCATTAATTCAATGAGCTTTTGCTGAAAGAAGAGATCTTGAGCTTTATTCTTCATTAACCTTCAAATTCTTCCCATAATTACTTCTCCAGCAGAGAAATTCAGATCGTGCTTCTTTATACGAATATTTGTCCATGATATATTCCGATTTCACAGATGTCAGAAATACAAAAGTTATAGATCTCGTTCTTAGCTTTCCAGAGAATGTTTATTCAGCCAATTCCGAGTTGATACGAGAGAGATATTGCCAAAATACTAAACATTACCGAGATATCCAAATTGCATGATTTGTTTCCTTTTTTACAAAACTTCTTCATTTGTTCCTTGATGGTATATTAATTTTTCTTGGGCTTTTGGGCTTGGACTTTTGGACCTTTTTTGACATTTTGGGCTTCAATGCTTCATTTAATATTAAAAAAAAAATATTTGGCTTCATGGGCTTTATTCTTTTGCTTTTGGCTTTTGGCTTTGGTGTTAAATCAAGGGGCATTTGTTGAGAGATGAGAGTTTGAGATTTATTCTTCATTAACCTATAATTAAAAGATAAAAATAATTATTAATGGTATATTTATTCATAAAAAAATAGATAATAAGGATATAAAATTATAATAAAATATGATTATCAAATACCCCCACACCTAAACTTTTGCTAGTCCTCTAGCAAAGAAAGAAAAATAAAAGAAAACCTAAAATAAAAGAAAACCTAACTCACTTTCGCAGGAATCGCGATTGTATTTAGAGTATATAATAAGCCTTTAAACCCCTAGGTTACCCTAGTGGACGAGTTGTAGTCTCGTGAGGGTTTGCAGTGAATATACCCATAAAATTCAATCATCTTGCCAAATTAAAGAAGTTAGTAAATAACAAAATTTACTTGATAATTGAAGCTAGTTATTACTCAAGAAAATATTTATATATATAACTCTAAGGTAAATTTCCTAGAAAATCTTCTAATTATAGCAATACAAAACCAAGCCAAACTTAGAAATTTAATTTAAAAGTTTTGAAAAGAACATGCTAACACTTTGTTTAAAATAATATTCAATTTGCTTGATCTAAAATATTTTTCAAGACCATATATACAAATATAACTATATATAAAACATTTATTTTATTTTATTTTATATTTTTTTAACTCTTTCTTCCTTGGTGATTTTTTTCTACTTTAACGGGCTTTCTAAGCGACCATTTAACGAGTTTTGGGCCAATGGATCCCAACCCAATTGGGCTTAGGTCATTAAGTATGAAAATACTCATTGGGCTTAATTACTCGGTCAACTTAGGCTTTATAAGATAGAATCACCTTGAATTTAAGAGTTTTTTTTTCTTTTGGTGCCCATTTTTCGCACTCTTCTTTTGTAAATTTTTTATATGTTTATGTATATATATTCTAAAAAATATGTAAGTCAAGACACTTTAAAAATTATTTTTAACTCTAAGCTAAGCATGCATACATTCCATTATTTTAAATAAAAATCTAAGTTAAGACTTAAGTGAAGTATACTACTTTGAAAATCATTTCTTAAGAACTTTATTTAGAGTTATCATAAAAGGTGAACTTGAGTAAATAACAGATTAGAAAATTTAAAATTTATCAAATAAATTAATTATTATATAACTCTATCAATTTGGCAAGTGACGATATTTATATAATTTTTTTTGGAAAAAAATGACAAAAATGCAACAAAAATGTTAAACAAAGAGAAAAATTAACTAATTCCCACCCCCACACTTAAATTTTGCATTATTCTCAATACAAACTCTATGATGCATAAAGTAAAGCAGATAAGAAGTGAAGTACTTACATTTGATCAGCTGATAAAAATCTGCAATTACCTTTGGTCTGTGGAGGATAGAATCAAAAATTTATTATTCTCTTCATTTTTTTCTTTTTTTTCACTGAATAAGAAACTCTAGAATGAGAGAAGAATAAATTCTTTTTATTATTCTAAAATAAACAAAACAAATAATGTAGAATGAAGTGTTCAACACGAAGAGCTCGTATTCTACATTGAATCCTACCTTATTGTTGAAAATTCTTCCCCGGATTTTAAATAAATTCAGAATGATATAATCAATAATGTGAAATTCCAAGAATTTTGGGGTGTTTAATAATTCTTGCAACAAAATAAGGTAGGTATTGTTGGTGTCATGTATTTTGTATTTTTTAATGAACTTAGACTCTTGTATTGTGAAGTTTTGTTTTCTAACAACCAATTCTTCTGTAGAGTTCTGAAAATTTGGTTGTTGATTATTCTCCAAGAATCTAAGTTCATCAAAAAAGAGTTCTTCAAAATTTAATTCAAGGCAGCAAATGTTTAACACAGTTTTATTATTCTCAAGGACCTGATCTGTTTCTTCTAAATACTCTAACTCTTCATCAAAAATTTCCTCAGAACTCAAATCAGACTCTTCTTCTTCTTCTTCTTCTTCTTCTTCTGATCTTTCCTGAATGTAATTTACTTCTAGAGGCTGATTATTTGGCTGGTCCTCTGGATTAAAAATGTTGAGATCAGCAGTCAAATTCCCAAAGGACAGCTTCATTTGACCAGTTCTACAGTTGATGAGAGCATTAGAAGTGGCTAAGAAAGATCATCCTAAGATGACAGGTGTCTGTCCTTTGGGATTGGAAACAGGCTGTGTTTCCAAGACTACAAAATCAACTGGAAAAATAAAATCTCCAACCTTAATCAGAACATCATCTAACTCACCCATAGGGACCTTAACAGATCTATCAGCCAACTGTAAGGTGCATTTGGTTGGATTCAGTACACCTAGACCCAATTGTTGGTAGACTGAATATGGAAGCAAATTAACACTGGCCCCTAAGTCTAGAAGCGCCTTATCAATGTGAGTATTACCAATGATACATGAAATGATGGGGGAACCTGGATCTTTACGTTTCAAAGGTATGGGATTTGATAGCATTTCACTGATATTGGCGGCTAAAAAGATTTTCTTTGGAACATTTATTCTCCTCTTCTTAGTGCATAGTTCTTTTAAAAATTTAGCATAAGATGGAATTTGTTCAATTACATCTAAGAGAGGAATATTGACCTTAACCTTCTTGAATGTTTCTAGGATCTTCTCATCTTGAGGGGAGTGTTTCCTAAGCCTAAGTCTATCTGGAAAAGGAGCAACTGGTCTAAACCTATCAAAAGCAGGCTCAGGTTCCGGTTCAGGTTCTTGATCATTTGAGGAGGGTGATTGTTGAATAGATTCATCAGAAGGAGAAGGAGAAGGAATTTATACTGGATCAAAAGTTTAACTTGGAGGAGTTCTTACTTGATTATTGACCTGTCTACCTGACCGAAGTGAATGAATTGCATTCACTTGAGCTTCATAGGATGAACCGCATCCTGTGTCCTTAGGGTTGACCACGGGTTGACTCAGAAATTTTCCTTTCTTTCTTTCACTCACGGCACTAGCTAGTTGACCAAGCTAGGATTCTAATCTAGCTATAGCTTGAGTGTTAGAGTTGAGCATTTGTCTGGTTGATTGCATAAAGGAATTCAGAGTGTTGGACGTTTGAGTCAACATATTCGTGGTTTGAGTGGAGGCCTTAATTATGGTTTCCAAACCCCTTTCCAAGACATTGAGACGTTTATCCTGATCTGGATTGTGAGGAGTCTGAATTATAACTTTATGAAGAGGAGACTGATTTTGATACGGCAGATTGGGTTGTTGATATTGTGGATGAGAATTGAAAGGAACTGTGTTTCCCCTAGGAAAATGTTGGGTCGAAGCGGGAGTAAAGTTTTGAGTTCCGAGAGAATTTTCTTGATTCCATGCGAAGTTGGGATGATTTCTCCAAGCTGGATTATAGGTTGGAGAGAATTGATCATTTGCAGAATGCTGGAATGCAGCGTTGACCTGTCCTAATGGCTGATTATTTCCTAAGAGAGGACATTCTTCTGAAATATGAGATGATGACAAACAGTTTTTGCAAAAAGACTCTCTAAAAAACTCCCAAGCTTCATCAGCGTTTTTCCTCATGAAATCTCCGTGGCACATTGATTCTAAGGAAGTTTTTACAGAATAATCTAATCCTTCATAAATTATTTGGCACAATCGCCATTTTTCTAAACCGTGATGAGGACATTGGATGAGAAGATCTTTAAATCGGTCAAAATACTTCCAAAAGGGTTCTCCCGAGACAATTTTAAAATTCATGATGCTGTTTCTTAGCTTCACTGTTTTATGGATAGGAAAAAATTTCTTAAGAAAAACGGTAACAAATTCATCCCAAGTTGAGATGGAATTTGTTGGTAAGCTGTACAGCCATTTTTTAGCTTTATCCTTAAGAGCAAATGGAATAAATCTAAGCTTAACCGTTTATTTAATTCTCTCATTTTAATCATAATACACACTTCCTCAAATTCCGAAATAAAAATATATGCGTCTTCTGTTTCATTACCAAGGAATTTGGGAAGCATGTTTATGTATTGCGGTCTAAGCTCAAAATTTATTCCATTTGTTTCGGGGAGCCTAATACAAGAGGGGATTACATTCCTAATGGGATAGCACATATCATGAAGAACGGGTGGATTAGGATGCTCCATTTCTATGATTGGTTCAAAGCGAATTAATCGATGTGTATTATCCCTAATCCACTGTTGCGTATATCAAACTATTTCTTTTTATACTCTTTTTTATAAAGAAAGAAAGAAAATTAGTATTTTTTAGAAGAAAAGGATAAAGAAAAATCCTAACTAAAACAAATCAAAACAATTACTTTTCAATCACTCTAATTCTAGGGTTTTAGCCTAACTCACTAGACCAGCTCCTAACTAAAAACTCCTACAGTGAAAAGATTAAAGTTTTACCCAGGTAGTTAGCCAGCTAACTAAAAACTCCTACAGTGAAAAGATTAAAGTTTTACCCAGGTAGTTAGCCAGGTAAGGATAGTACAAGAGGATGATCAGAGATCAATTAAGTACCTCGTTCCTTGCGGAGCGCTTTACGCAACCCCTAAACCTTACCTTAGACACCAACTATTCTGAAAAAACTTAAACCGGTTCACTTAAGGATTTCTTGTTCTTTAATGAGCTCGAGTCCTTAGGGGCCAACGTCTAATGAGTTTTAGAAGGTTTGGGTTTGTGAAGTGAGGAATTAGTGATTTGTGGGCTAAGGAAAGGGTGATGAAATCCCTCACCTTATCTTGATTATGGGGTTTTGCCCTTAAAAATATTTTTAAGTGTGTGCCAAATCAAGATGCTCAAATCACTTGGTGAATTCCTACTAACAATATGAAATGCAACCCTATGAATTAAAAGCAACTAAAAAGGATGGAAAATAAAAAATCTTTTTTTAATTAGGGTTAACAATCAAACAAATGAGAAGGGGGAAATTATTTAAATTTATTATCTTGTTAGTAAATGTCAAAGTGAAAGATGGATTTTATTATGGTCAACAAAAATATTTTTTTTTAAATCCTAATTGTCTCTAATTGTGAAGCTAACTAAAAGAGGTGGAATTGAAAACGCTAGAAAGAAGACTTACCCGAAAGAAAATCTTCAAATCTAAGTTCTCCAATCCGCGATCTTCAATCTCCAAGCGTTTCCTTCACAATAAACACACAAGTTAAAGAACCAAAATAATTAAAACCTACTTAAGCACCTTCCCCGGCAACGACTCCAAAAACTTGATGCGGCATAATTATGTACCAAAATATGTTGTAAGTGCACAACCGTGTCAAGTTATAGTATAAAGATATCGATCCCACGAGGAAGGTGTTTCGTAGGAGAAAATATAAAATCGGTTCTTATGTTGTGTGCGTGACAAATAGGAGTGATGAGTGAATGTGATTGTGGAGAGAATGATTGTGATTGTGTAAATGAATATATTTCAAGAGGGTTCTTGCCTCAAGGTGAATAGTGCAAGAAATTAAAATCTAACTACAAAATAAATTACAAAATCTAAACTATAAAATAAATTATAAGAATTAAATGTAAGAAAATAAATCTACTCTATAAGCATGAAATAAATCTAATCTATGAGCATGAAATAAATCTAAAACAAGAGGGTTCTAACCTCTTGGCTATTTAAACAAGAAAATAAAATCTAATTACAAGCATGAAAATAAATCTAAACTAATAAGCAATAAAAGAGGAATAAGAAAAATAAACCTTCAAATTAATCTCTATCTTCATCTTCATCTTCATCATCCAACAAAGAGAAGAAGAGAAAAATTTAAAGTAGTGAAAAAATTATTTTATTAATTGTAACAAAAAGTTACAAATTTTGAAGACCTTCTCAATTAAGAGTAGCCCTCCTCTCTAAAAGGAGTTACAAAAATTTTTACACTATTAACCCCTCACTCTCTACCCCTATTTATAGTAAACAACAATGAATGAGAGCTCTTGGATAAAGACTTAAGCCCTAAGGAATCATTTTTAGCCTTTGAGCTTTTGGGCTTGAATTCTTGGGCCTTTTGCTTCTTTTCTTCATTAATTGAATGGGCTTTTGCTGAAAGAAGAGATCTTGATCTTTATTCTTCATTAACCTTCAAATTCTTCCCATAATTACTTCTTCAGCAGAGAAATTCAGATCATGCTTCTTTGTACGAATATTTGTCCATGATATGTTCTGATTTCAGAGATGTCATAAATACAAAAGTTATATATCTCGTTCTTAGCTTTCCAGAGAATGTTTATTCAGCCAATTCCGAGTTGATACGAGAGAGATATGGCCAAAATACTAAACATTACCGAGATATCCAGATTGCATGATTTGTTTCCTTTTTCACAAAACTTCTTCATTTGTTCCTTGATGGTATATTTATTTTTCTTGGGCTTTTGGGCTTGGACTTTTGGACATTTTCTTGACATTTTCGGATTCAATGCTTCATTTAATATTGAAAGAAATTGTTTGTCTTCATGGGCTTCATTCTTTTGCTTTTGGCTTTGGGCTTTGGTGTTAAATCAAGGGGCCTTTGTTGAGAGATGAGAGTTTGAGATTTATTCTTTATTAACCTGCAATTAAAAGATAAAAACAATTATTAATGGTATATTTATTCATAAAAAATAGATAATGTGAGTATAAAATTGTAATAAAATGTGATTATCAAGATGACGTGGGCACTTCGCTTCACATTAAAGACGGCATAATGGAGGCTCTTTGTCTTCCACGCTCGATTTGAACCATTGGCTAGAGATCGTGTTCAAAGCTGTCATATCTCGACTGCTCGTGCGGGATTCCAAATTACCTCACCTCCTTTGTGACCGTTCGATCTGAAATGTTGAATTGAATGGTAGGAGAGACTTTAGGCCATTCGTTATATAGCGCCCTTCTTCTCTATTGGAGAGGCCATGGTGTTCATCGTTTCCCTCTTGAGAATTTCTCTAAGAAAAACCCAAGTCCTTTCTCACCACGTCTAGGATGGCACCGCGAGCAAAGGTACCCGTCTCGAAGAAGAGAGGGAGGAACGCCTCTTCCTTCGCTGTCGCTGAGGCGAGTTCATGATTTTGATCTTGTTGTCCTGTTGAGCAGCTCGAGAGGGGGTGCCGAACATAGAGGGGCTAGGGCCTGAACCCAAATCCGCGGCCATACCCACTTTTACGGTCTGCTTCTCAGCCAGGAGCAGAGCCTCATCCCGAAATCCCCTCCCTCGTCGCACTTGCTCACGGCCAGGAGCTTATTTCCTCCGAATCCATTAATCTATAGGCACAGGTTAAAGAATTAGAGAACACCATAAAGCAGGTGATCTCCATCATCGACCACAATTATGGTACCTACACGGATCTCTCTCAGACTGTGTGGCCAACATCCGGCACTTGGGCGATTTTGAACTTGCCATACGCTGTTCGATCTAGAACTGCTCCTAACGAGGTTAGAAGACTTGCGACAGGTGGATCTAGAGCCTGACGTGGCGCAGTTCTTAGCTCTAGCCTAGCGTCGTGGGACGTGGTAGCGAGAATGCTGAAGGAGGGACATAGAAGACAAGGAGCCCCTCATTGCTCACTTGGACAGCCGACAACGTCTGTTGCAAGTTGAGATGGAGGCTACTATTTCCTCGGTTGTTTAGGGCAGGATCCCGTATGTCGAGGGGGAATCGACTCGGACGGGCCTATGCCTCCAGAGCAAGACTGTTCAAGGCACCCTTGCAAGGGAGAGGAGTATTCTTCCGACGCTGTGTCAAGAAGATACTACAATCATTGCTTCTTTTGAGGCCAAGATCAGGCAGGAGGTGGAGGACAAGGCTCGCGCAATCCATGCTGAGAAGATAGCCGCGGTCAAGGCAGAGCTCGCATCTTTTAGCTTTCTAGGATGAGCTTGTAGAATAGGAGTAGATTCAAGATATCTTGTTCGATCTTTTGTTTCCAATAAAATGTTATGACTTGTTTGATTGTAAAGTCGTAACTTTGTTTGAATGTATTATTTTGAAAACTGCTGATGAATGAATTTCGCGTTTTCTTGATTCATCAATACATCGTGCATGCACTCCTTTTTGCTTTTACTGCTGCGTATCACTATCCAACACTTTAGCTCTTTTAGTTAGGTTGGTAATAGACAACTTCGAGCTTAGGTGACCTCGCGCCATAGGCGAGCTCATGCCGTGGGCAAACTCAAGCTTAGGCGAGTTCATACTACAGGCGAACTCAAGCTTAGGCGAGTTCATGCCATAGGCGAACTCAAGCTTAGGTGAGTTCATGCCACAGGTGAACTCATGCCGCGAGCAAACTCAAGCTTAGGTGAGTTCATACTACAGGCGAAACTCAAGCTTAGATGAGTTTATTCCATAGGCGAACTCAAGCTTAGGCGAGTTCATGCCACAGGCGAACTCAAGCTTAGGCGAGTTCATGCCACAGGAGAACTCAAGCTTAGGTGAGTTTCGAGTGTAAGGTGACCCTCACACAGCAGGTAGGTTCTCAGGCACAGGAGAACCCCGGGCGAGCGAGCCACGTGTTCGCCTACAGACCCGTGTGCTTGCCAGCAAAGGCGGCGTGGGTGCATCAATTCGTATTAAATGCGAAGCGATGGAGAGCCTCACCTTCTACGCTTAATTCGAACCGTTGGTTTGGAATCCCAAAGGCCGCAGCTTGTGTGGGCGTCGAATTCGAACCGCCACACGGAATCAGAGCCGCTCGATTTGTTCGGGTCCGCGGATCTTGACCATTAGGACCTTGGCTATATAGCATGCTCACCATCCTCTTGGTAGACCGCTTGTGCTCACAAAGTTTCGCTCAGAGGGAATTTTGAACATACTCCCTTCTTAGGAATAGCTCCCAAAACCAAACTGTGTGTCCCCAAGGGGAAGGGGGTTGCTTCTTCCTCCGCCATTGCCGACGCTGTTATGGTGCCGACCGTCGCTCCTATCGCCAGTCAAACTCGGTGTGGTAAGTTATCATGTTTTATTAGCGTGTTTGAAATGGCCTCTCGAGTGGGCAGAACTAGGGGAGGTGAACATCCGTCGTTCATCTCCTGCCATAAACACCACCGATCTTGGCGGGCGTTTGGTTGTTTCGGTGAACTCTAGATGTTGGCGAGCTTGGTTTGCCTATAATCATAGGGTTCACCCTTGTCTCGCCGATCGTAAGTCTTTATGATAGTTTTTAACTTTTTAGGCTAAGGTTTCTAATTTTCCACGGTTGCGTTTTGCAGCTCTTTCTCTGAGGTCATTTAGACAAGCGTCTTTCTCGGTCTGGGAAGGGAGTCGTGACTGAGCGCCTGAGGTAATCATAATCTCTGATGACGAGGGGGTAGAAACTGCCAACCTGACCTAAGGGTCTTCCGCTCTGAGCCTCACCCCAATGTTCGATATCCTCAAAAAGTTGGAGGCCGACTTACATAGGACGACCACCATTATCAGCCAGGGCTACGGTAGGTGCTATGACATGCTTCCCTATGTGACTGATGGTCTTGAAGAAATTCAGTGCGTAGATGGCACTCAATTGGCTAGGCGGTGCAGGCGAGAGCTCAATCACCTAGAGGAGCTTATGGTTTGTGCGAAGCCCAGCGATGAGCCGACGTCGGTTTTGATTAGTGCCCGGATCTAGGGAGAGTTCGAGCGCAAAGCTCACAAGAAGATTATATCAGCCAAGGAGGTCCTCGTCACATGTCTGTACTAAAAACATCTCGACTTGCTGGCCCAGATGGATGCCTACAATGATGCTGCCTTCTTCTTGGAAGCCGGGTCCCTTCGAGGAGAGGCAAATTTGAAGAAGCTCCAGGCTGATAACGCGAGGGTCCTTTGCACTACAAATGACGAGGTGAAGGCCCTTCAAGCTCTCCGTCAGGCACAAGATGATGCGGAGGCCGCCCTCGCTAAGCTCCAAAAGGGAGAAGAGGAGAAGGTCCAGGCTCGGCGAGCTGAGGAGCTTGCGGCTGTCCGGGCTGAAATTGCTTCCTTTAGTTTGTCACAGTTAGTTTAGGATATTTTCTGTGTTGATCTACGATTAGGATTCTTAGAAAAACCCTCAGTACTCAACGAGTTGGGTATCACCTTTACCGATCATTGTTTGAGTCAGGCTAGCCATACCGTTTCCCTCTGTATGCTAAGTTATCGAGGAGTTTCTCTTAGGATTCACGCTAAGATTTCTCCTCCACCCTTGGTTGTTCAAAGTGTAAGGTTGGGTTAACTCTGACCGTCGAGTTGCTGTAAAGCTGGGCAATTTAGTCCAAAATGACCGATCACATATGCAGGTGGTCGGGATGGGGTCCGAGTCATGACTCATCGCTTGGTAGGTCGCCGCTCGAGGATTGATAGGACACATCACTTGGCAGGCTGCTATCGATGACAACGTCACTCGGGGGAATGACAACATGTAGATAATCAAACCATTCAGGGACGTAGGAGTGTGACAATTGATTATTGTAGGAGCCGTCGCATGGTGGGCTGCTACCCATCTATTGTTCTAAGAGAACATTAGAACGTTCAGAATAGGTCGGGTTGATCAGGGACGTATGAGTGTGACGACCGACCGGAGTAGCAACCCGTCGCATGGTTGTTTAATACTTGGGCAGTGTCATTCGTGGGAATGATGCGGCCGACTATCAGAGGTGATCATTAACATGATAGAATCTCGTTGCGATCGGAGCAACTATGAGTACCTATCATCCTACGGGAGAGGATTGATAAGTTGATATCATCAAAGGTAATGGTTAACATGACGAGATTATATGTTGTGATTTGAGCAACTCTGTGGGCTTACCATTCTATTGGAGAGGATTGGTAAGTTGATTTTGTCAGAGGTAATGGTTAACATGACAGTGGGAGTTTGTCCCATCATCCTATTGGAGAGGATCGACGGGGGAAATTTGGAGGAAACTATTAGAGGTGAGTAGTTAACTTGATAGTTTTAAGAGATCTATCATCCAGTTGAATAAGACTAATGGAGAAATGACTATCAAATATAGAAATTAACTTGATAGTTGGCTTTGGTCCTAACTGTAGGAAGGTTTGACCGAGCGGGGATTTGGGTTATCCCTAAGAATACTATATGTAGTATCTTCTAGGAGTTTCCTGTAAGAAGCAGCTCATACTCATGTATATGTCAGAGTATATAAGGTAGGAACAGTTTAGCCTCGTGTATCAGTTGGAGGATAAAGGGAGCAGTTTTGACTCATGCACCAGTGGGAGTTTGTAGGAGGACTAAGGGTAGCACTTCTTCAGGAACTTGCCGTTGATAGGCATCATGATCTTATCGCTGTTTGGTTTGACGAGGTGATAAGCTTCATTCGAGTAGACTGTCTCTATCACGAATGACCCTTCCCATTTGGGTTAGAACTTGCCCTTCTTCTTGGAGTTGAGAATCATCGGTCGTCGAACAGCAAGGACCAACTCTCCTTCCTTGAAGGATCGACACTTGAATTTCTTGTCGAAAGACTTGGCTATTCGGGCTTGGTAGAACTCAATGTGTTGCTGAGCTTCAAGCCATTTCTCATCTAGTGCTTTGAGTTCTATGAGACGCCATCGATGACTATCCTCAGTCATCATTCCCATCGCGAGGGCGATACGGAGGGATGGGATCTACACCTCTAGAGGTAGCACAGATTCACAGCCATATACCAATGAGTAAGGCGTGGTTCTGATCGGTGTACGGACCATCGTGCGATACGCCCATAAGCTCTCACCAAGCTTCTCGTTCCAATCGTGCTTGCTATTAAAGGTCAGCTTCGTCAGGATCTTAACGATCGTTTTGTTGAAGGCCTCGGCTAAACCGTTACTTGAGGAATTATAAGCCATGGAGGATAGATTCTGTATCCTGAACCCATCACAGAACCGGGTAAACGCATGACTGACAAATTGTGTGTCGTTATCATGGATGATACGTCTAGGAACACCGTATTGGTATATGACGTGATGTTTGATGAATCTGATCACATCATTGGTCTTGACTTCTCTTAAGGGAACGGTTTCAGCCAATTTGGAGAAGTAGTCGATGATCACAAGGATGAAGCGATGACCTCTTGCTGATGGCGAAGATATCGGCTCGACGATATCTATCCCCCATGCTTTGAATGGCCATGAAGTCATTGTCGGATGCAGGTCTTCGAGTGGTCGGTGCATGTAATTAGCGTAGATTTGGCATGCGTGGTAGCGTTTGGCATAAGCGACTGCATCGCTGACTATCCTGGGCCAATAGTTGCCTATTTTTAGCAGGCAATCCCAGAGTTTAGGTCTGCGTTAGTGGACAACACAAGTACCGTCATGGGCTTGGCGTAGAGCTTCCTGTGCTTCTGTCTTTGAAAGACATCGAAGCAACATGCCATCATACGACCTATGATACAATGCCTTTGTGGTTGAGTCGTAATAGAACCTTGCGGCACGTCGACAGACAGACTCCCTCTCCTTAGCGTCTTCGGGTAGTATACCATATAAAACATAGTCAATAATCAGGAGACGATAATCCTTTGGGACAAGTTGATCTAAAACCTAGTGAGTAGTGTTTACTTTCGGAACATCTTCTGGTCAAAAGAGTCGTCGTTTCGTGACAGTAACGTGTTAAGTCGTCGCTAGTGGCTGGGCCAGGTTAGCTGCTAAGGACGCCAGGGCGTTTGCGTGCATATTCTTGAAACGAAGCACATGCTTAATATGAAAGCTTTCGAATGATTTAGCTAGTTTGATAGATGCTTGGTGAAGCGGGATCAGATCATCATTTCTAACCTCGTATTCCCCCATCATCTGTCTGACGATGAGCTGAGAGTCACCATAAGCTTTGAGATGTTTTATCTCTAATTCTTTAGACAGTTTGAGTCTAATGAGCAGTGCATTATACTCAGCCACGTTGTTGGTACATGACTCTGTTAAAGAAAATACCCGGGGTAATACATGGTTGTGTGGGGAGATCAAGTCCACCCCCACTCCTGCAACGATAGACTCGCTCATGTCGACACGAGATGCATCATCAAAGAACAACTGCCAAACCTTTGCGAGGGATGTTGTGTTGACTTCGGGGGCCTCATCCGGTAAGTCTTCGAATAAGTCTGTTTTTATCCCTAGAGTATGGCTGGCCATGAGATCACAGATGGCTTGTCCTTTGACTGACTTCTGTAGCATGAAGTGGATGTCGTATTGAGACAACAGGAGCGCCCATCCGGTAAGGTGCCAATTTAAGGCCTTGGGTTGTCTTATGAAGACTCGGATGGGGTTCATCCGAGAAATAACATGGATGGTTTGGCCAACCAGGTAGTGTCGCATCTTTTGGATGGTGAACACCAGGGCTAGGCATTCCTTTTCGACCATAGGGTACTGCGCAGCTCCCTGCAGAGTTCTACTTAGATAATAGATACCTTGCTCATGGCCGGCATCATCGTTTTGCACCAGGAGAGTGCTAAGAGAGTGCTCCATGGATCGTATATAGATGAGGAATGGCTTCCCAGAGACCGGAGCCACCTAAACAGGTGGGTTCGAGAGATAAGCTTTTATTTCGTCAAACTCTCGTTGACAGGGCTCGTCCCATACAAAGGAGACGCCTTTCTTTATCAACTTAGAGAAAGGTTGGCACTTGCCCAAAAGATTTAAGATGAACCTTCGGATATAAGCCAATCATCCTTGGAGTCCTCTCACTTCCTTAAGGTTTCGGGAGGCTGAAGCTCCTGGATGGATCGTACTTTATCGGGGTCGATACCAATTCCCTTTGTCGTGATGACGAATCTGAGGAATTTACCGCTAGACATTCCTAAGAACGATTTCGTAATATTCATCTTTAGTTGTTGATATCACATGAGTTCGAACATCATTCTCAGGTCCTGGAGGTGGTCATCTTTGTCACGACTCTTTACGATCAAATCATACACGTAGCACTCGACCGTCTTCCACAGATGGTCCCGGAAAATTGTACTTATGGCATGTTGATAGGTCACGTCGGCATTTTTAAGTCCAAAAGGCATAACCGTGTAACAGTATACCCCCATTGGAGTTCTAAATGAGGTGTGTTTCTCGTCATTAGGGTGCATCTTGATTTGATTATACCCTGAGAATTCATCCATAAAGGACATTTTTTCAAACCCGCACATGTTATCGATGATGACGTCCATGATGGGTAGAGGGAACTTGTCTTTCGGACAGGCGGCATTAAGGTCTCTGAAGTCGATGCAGATGCGGATCTTTCTGTTCTTCTTCAGGACTGGAACAATGTTGGCTACCCAGTCAGGGTATTATTCCTCTCTGATGAAGCTGAATTCAACCAGCTTCTTTACTTCGGTTTCGATTGCTTCCATGATTTGTGGAAGAAACCATCTCTGCTGTTGTTTGACGGGTTTGGCGTCCGAGCCGATGTTGAGGCGATGCATAGCGATTTGAGGATTAAGGCCGGGCATGTCCTCATAATTCCATGTAAAGACATTAATATATTCCCATATAAGGGCTATGAGGTCTTCCTTTTCCTGAGGAGGTAAGCTATCGCTAATAAATATAGGCTTGAGGTTAGCCTCATTGTCCATGTTTACCTGGAGGATTTCATCCTCAGTGGGTGGTTCACACTGTTCGAAGCGACCATTCCATTGAGCATTGACGTGGCGGTCCTATACTTCATCATCAAGCGGGACCTGTTCATCTTCTTCTATTTCAGCGGGATCAGTCGTAGTCATGTTGACTGTGAGATCTTCGAACAAGTCTCCTACACTGACATCTGAGTCCCATGCCGATAATGTTGATGATTGATCATCCGAACGGGCATCATCGGAGTCCTCGCCGAAGTTGCAACACAACTCCGATGGACCGTCTTCCGTCCTTTGCTGTAGTTTTATGGCCTTCCTTTAGGCACGTAGGTGGGTCGGATGACCGTCTTCCGTCCTTTGCCGTAGTTAAAGCCTTCTTGATGAGTGAAGTCATAGCCCATGTCCCTCATCATGCGCTTTGCTATTTGACTGTATTGCGAAAACTGAGTCGTGGGCTCCTCTTCTTCGGATTCGTCCCACAATGTGCGCAAGGGGTGATCAATTCTTCCATAGCTAATATCCTTCTGATAATTATCCTGGGTGGGCATGACGAACACAACCTGCAAGGACTTGATCGTTTGTCCTTTTGTAACATGCGATGAGCACATAGGCAAGTGTAAGGAAGAGTCATTGTACAACCCTAAAATTGAATCAACGCGCCTAGCATCATCAGATTTCGGATAAGACGATAAGTAAGTAAAGTCAAACTTCTCATTCAGGATAATCCCATCCACCTGATCAGCATCGGTTATATCATGGCTTTCATAGCCGGTTACAATTGATTCAAAATTGTTTAGGATAAGGTTGTCGCCGTATTCAGGTTCGCTATCCGCTTCATTACTGCTTTCGGATTCTTTAGTCGGTGGTGGGTCATCTGAATTGAGGTCCTGGTAGAGCAAGGAATCTGTGAAGTAATTCTTGACTCCCTTGAAGGGTTATTTGTCGGCAACCACCGTTTTCACTCGGTCATAGTCACTAAGTACTTTAGGCATTAATGTAACGTGGATGGAACTATGCTGTTGTTATGGATCCATGGCCATCCCAAAAGCATGTTATAGGAAGGCTTCGCGTTAATGACATATCAAGTTACCTCCATCTTCATGCTGCCCAAGCGGCACTTAAGGCGAATCTTGCCAAGTGGTCGGGTCCTAGTGGCGTTAAAGCCAAAGACGGTAGTAGTTATTGCAGATAGATGTCTTTAGGGTACCCCAGGTGCTTGATGAGCTTCAGAGGGACTATGCTCAATGTGGACCTAGGGTTGACTTGGATCCTATCCACTTTGGAAGAGCCGATATACCCCGTGAAATACAAGGGTCGGTGTAGGCGTATAAAACTGCCTATAGGTTCCTGAACACAGCTCGGCATGGTGATTCGACAAACCAACGAACCATCGGGTGACGTATCTAAACACGAGCATTAGTCCACCACACCGAAGCCAAGTGACACGCGACGAAGCGGATTAACGAGGCGACGAGGCTAACGAACCGCACGCAAACAACGGAATAAATCCACTCGCGTGCAGAATCAAGCTAACGGTTCGGTGAATCAACGAGTCATCCAACTGTAGAACGGATTCGAACTCGAACACCGAAGCGGGTTTACTGCCATATCTAATCCGGACTGCCAAATCAGAGTTTAGATCAACAACGAAGCGCAAAACCGGATAACGGACACAACAGCGAACACCCGAAAGAGCTCGGTCGAACCCGAACCACTCAGGCGGCTCACCGAGCCACCACAAGGGGCTCGTGGCCGAGCCACCTTGGTGGGTCAACCGAGCCACCTTGAAGGTGGCTCGGTTTGGCCGAGGCCACGCTCGTAGGGCTCGGCGCCAACCAAGGGCCGGGCGGCCACCCAAGAGTGGCTCCGGCGGCCACTCAGTGCTCGGCCACCATCGAGCCACCTCTTGGTGACCTGGTGGCCGAGCCACCTCTTGGTGACCTGGTGGCCGAGCCACCTGGTGGTAGAGCCACCTGGTGGCAGATCTGGGCCCAGATCCGCTTAGAGAAGCCTATAAATAGACCCTTATGGCTCATTTGTCAAGGGTTGGAATTTTGAGAGCCGAAACTCTGCCGGATTGAGAATTGGACTTGAACTTTCGGAGTTTAGAAGACTCGACTTCCAGATCTGGTTCTTGGTGATCATCCACACCAAATAAGGCAGGAGTTCGAGAGATATCAGATCTGAGATCTACACGGTTTTCCTCCGGATCAAAGCTTGGCCTTTGATCCCAAGAAGAGTCTCGATTTCGCTTGGTCGATTTCGATAACTAGGGCTATTAATTCCTTAGCGAAATAATCCACTCGGCTGTTATTTCCTTCGTGAGATAACACCCGCTATACCGTGTAGATCCAACCGGATCTAGATCGCGCGGTGGTCCACAGATTAACCCCGGCGCAGGCGAAGAACCCATAAAAGCGAGAGACCGCAAAACAGGATCACGCGATTCGTTCGACATAAAAGGAAAGTTGTAATTTTCTTTTTTTTCTTTTGATTTTATTGTAACCGGATCTTATAAAAAGACCGGATCTTTTGTAATCGAAAAACTATTACTTGAGAAAGCAATGGAATCGAAGAACATAATTTTTCCCGCGAACAATCTGGCGACCACAGTGGGAGCCACCGATCTCGCTGCCGAGATCGTCGTGTCGCAGCCGCGGATCTCAATCCCGGTCGAGGAGGGGGTCGAGTATGAATTCGACCAGTAAAAATTCGAGGAATATCTGTCATCCTCGTCCGGATCCACCTCCCCTCGCAAGTCCAAGAAGTTCTCCTCCAGGAGAAAAGTTCGTTGGTATGAAGAAGTGCAAAATGCCAACTAAGATCTCACCCCAACTGACGCCAAAGTTGCGTCGGGTGAAGTTCCGCCGACCTCCAACGAGGTCAACCCTGTTCTCGCCGATGCCTCCACCATTGAGGGCGTTGTGACTCTCTCGAAGAGAGCCCGCTAGAGGCGATGTTAACGCCTGGCGCGGTAACTCGCAAAAGCGATGGAGTCCACTGACGGAATTCGCTATCACGCGGATCTGAAGAACAGGAGCTCGAGTCCAAGAAGCCCGTAGAAGACTGCAGAAGGAAGTGGCCAAGAAGCCGCCACCAACCCGCCAAGTATGGAGGCCGAAGTCTGAAGCAGCAATTTAGGCTAAGGCACAATCGTTGCAGCCTTTGACGCAAGTTCAACCTCCGGCGAACCAACCAAAGTCGCCGATAATTCTAGTAGCTACTCCGGGAGATCCTGCGGAATCGTCCCGAAGAAGGAAGTCAGTCTTGGAGCGTCTCGGTCCACTTCCCGATGGACGATGCAAAGCTCCGGTTCAAGAGCGTTTGGGCCCAATGAAGAAGCCCCGAACGACTCAACATGCTGGGGGTTGCCGTCACCTCCAACATGACAAAGAGATCAGGGCAGCTACGCGCACCAATTTGCGCATTGAAGTCCAGGAGCCCGCTGAGAACTCACGCCCACAAAGGCATGTTTCGAGGCGCGTAACTTTTGAAAGCCCAAAGAAGGCAGTTCACCCTCAGAAGGAAACATTATCGTCTGATGACGATAGCGTTATACCTGAGAAGTCGTGCCAACACACGATAGGTTACTCCGATCTTCAAGCAGACGAGTTGTACTATCGTGCTGGGGGTACGAGTAAAACCAAAAAAGGAGTCCTCGAGAACAAGAAACTCAATGTCCCTGTTCCAAACTCATTCGGGTAGTATTGTCTGAGTGTAACTGCATCAAGACAGTTCCTAAAAGAGTTTCGGTTTTCGAAAGACTCAGTACCGAAACGCCAAAACCAAGGCCTAGGTGTTTCCGACGAAGGAGAGCGGTGGTTGAATATGGGGAATTTCCGAGGGTCACCACCATTATGACCAGCAAAGGGACATCAGCACGGGATAATCTCGAGTCGATTCTGAAAGCACCCTGGCGTATAACCCGTCTGCAGTCCGGAACCATCAAACGAGCAACTTATGGTAGGGTTCGGACAAGACTACCTTCAGAAGATGAAGAATCTGATGCCGGCTCTACGGTCGCATCAGATAATACGGTATCTAGCGAGGGATAACCCCGCGAGGCACTTATGATAAGTGCGGAACAAGTGGCCAAGATGCTCGAAGAAGCCATGGCTAAACAACAGGAGAGCTTCAGGTTAGAAATGCAGATGGCCATGCAGAACATGAGAGAAATGCATGACCAACAAATCCAAGCATTGACGAACCAGCAAGGCGAGCCAAGTCGTCGTAACCAGGTTCATCAGGAAGATGAGGACACAAATGCGAATGAGACGCATAATGCCAATAATCCTCCCGTCAATGAGGGGGTGGTAACGAGAATGTCAATGCAGACTC
>NC_033794.1:45363113-45400252 GCF_001876935.1 Asparagus officinalis | reverse complement strand
ATGTAGGCGTCATAACCCCGAAGCCGTCCAAGAATGTTAGAGCAAATGCGGTTTCAATCAGCTTTGGATCGGTGCCCACAGCATGGTTCAAACCAGAGCGCATCACCAAAGTAGGAATGAAGATGGTGAACGACGACCCACATGGACAGCGCCAAAAAGAACTTGTGCCACACACAGCCCCAAATGGCGAAATCCTCTGGGTCCATCCTGATCTTATTGAAGACGATCAGTGGACGACTTCCTCGACCAAAAAGGGTAAAGGAAAGTCCTACAATGCTACCTCCGCAATCTTCGAAGAGGATGGTAATGAAGCTCCTACCTTCCCGCTCTCCGAAGAAGAACAAGAAGTTTTTGCCACTAGGAGCGGAAATGAATATCACTTCAACTATCCATCACCTAGTGATCAGTTAGCGGAGCTGGGGGTGATTACGACTCCTAGACCGGTTGAAGAAGCTCGGCGACAGCCGGTTGATAAGCAGAAAGAAAATAGGCCTAGGAGATTCAGAATCCGAAGCAGTCTCATTTTAATCGCCCGATTGGAAGAGATAAACCGGAAAGCTCAAACACTCCGCACGTCTTCGATATTATGGCTCAACTGGCTAACATTCCAGCGCGGATAACATTGTATGAGTTGCTACGGTTGTCCAAAGAAACAAGGGAAGCCTTGCAAGAAGCCTTGGCCAATTCAGAAGTGTTCCTTACTCGGATCAAGCCGGCACTTGAAGAGCTAGAACTGTCAATTCAATACTGCAATATAGCGGCTAAGAACCTTCCCTGCATTACCTTCACCAAAGAGGACATGCAGACGAAGAATTCAAACTATGATCGACCCCTATATTTCGTTGGGTACATTGGTTCCAGCAAGGTCAACCGAATCCAAGTGGATCCGGGTTCTGCTGTGAGTATTATGCCGCTTCGCTTGATGCATATCCTCGGCGTTCCAGTTAGTAAGTTGGCGTTCACAGGCACTGTTATCTATGGATTCAACACTAGCGGGTCAAGACCCTTGGGTAAGATC
Source organism: Asparagus officinalis (assembly GCF_001876935.1). Taxonomy (NCBI): domain Eukaryota; kingdom Viridiplantae; phylum Streptophyta; class Magnoliopsida; order Asparagales; family Asparagaceae; genus Asparagus; species Asparagus officinalis. Next base: position 45,399,234 of record NC_033794.1, on the reverse strand, counting down.
CGGGTAAAATGTCAAATGGGAGATTTGAAGACAGAAGTCACATGTTATGTGATCGATGCCGAGACTTTATATAACTTACTATTGGGTCGGCATTGGATCTATAGTAATGTTATAATCCCCTCCACTCTCCATCAGTGTTTGAAATATGTCGACACTGATAATGAGGTTAGGACGGTGGTCGCGGATAAGCAACCATTCAAAGGGTATGAGAATTATTTCACTGATTCTCTCCTTTATGGTAACGAATCCGATACGGAATCATCAGCCCATGGCACGGACAGCGGAGAAGAAGCTGATACCAAAGCCGGATTTGATTATAATGGAGGTTATGTTCTAAATGACATTGTACCCTTTGTAATATCGTCAGAGGGCAGTTATAACTGGCAACTTGCCAATAATGAAATAAATAACGATTTAGAGTACTCCCTTTCTCTTGATGATGTGATAAAAGAATTGTATAATAATCCCGATTTATATATGCCGCTTCGATCGTCCTATATAGCGAAGGAACGTCTCCAGCATTCTTTCGGAACAACCCTGGTCATCCCGACCAAAATAGGAGGTGAAAAAGAAGTGATTTACGGTAAAGGAAAAAGCTCTCCATTACCGAATCATTTCTTAAGGGAAAATGAGAATGATGACAAACCTGGTCGGCATTTATCTAAGTATAGCCCGGAAGCGCGTAAGCTCATGGAAAAGCAGGGATATAATTTCACGCTCGGAGAAGGTCTATACTTCGATCGAGGTCCTTGTATTCCACCCAAAGCGACATATGTACCCAAAGGGAAACCAGATGATTATTATAAATACAGACGAGGGTTGGGGTATGAATCTTCTTCAGAAGATGAATGTTGCTGGTTAATCAATAACCAATCATCTGAGCAATACAAAGATGGAAATTCGTCAGATGCCTCGGAATGGGATTCCGATACAAGTCTGGGGGAAGCTTTCAAAGCCCTAATGGCGAACATGGCTACAGCTGATCCGTCCACAATGGAGAACGATGATCAAATGCCAACATCGGAAGATCCATGGGTTCATCACCTGAACATGCAGTATGGTGATAAGTTTGAACAGAGAGAGCCCCCCACTAAAGATAAAATAGTCCAAGTTAACATGGGTGACGAGGCCAACCCAAAGCCTATATTCATCAGCGATAGTCTTCCCTCAAATGAGAAGGAGGAATTAATTGCTCTCATCAGGGAATACATTGACGTCTTCGCTTGGAACTATGAAGATATGCCAGGGCTCGACCCCAATGTGGCAATGCACCGCCTCGATATCAAACCGGATGCCAAACCTGTCAAGCAACAGCAAAGACGGTTTCGTCCGCAGATAATGGAAGCCATCGAGGCAGAGGTTAAGAAATTGATCGAATCAGGATTTATCCGAGAGGAACAACACCCAGATTGGCTAGCCAATATCGTTCCAGTCATGAAGAAGAACGGTAAAATCAGGATTTGCATTGACTTCAGGGACCTGAATACGGCATGTCCAAAAGACGACTTTCCTCTCCCGATCACAGATGTCATTATCGACAATACATGTGGATTTGAGAGAATGTCTTTTATGGATGGTTTTTCAGGATATAACCAAATCAAGATGCACCCAGATGACGAGAAGCATACAGCGTTCAGAACGCCCCTCGGTGTCTTTTGCTACACGGTGATGCCTTTCGGACTAAAGAATGCAGGCGCCACGTATCAACGAGCGATGACTAAGATTTTCCAAGAACATCTCAGGAAAACAGTCGAATGCTACGTTGATGATTTGGTTGTAAAAAGCCACAACAAAGAAGATCACATCAAGGACTTGAAGACGATGTTCGATCTCATGCGGAGTCATCAATTGAAGATGAACCCCACTAAATCCTTCCTTGGAATGTCCAGCAGAAAATTCCTTGGATTCGTCGTCACCACTAAAGGTATACATATCGACCCTGATAAGGTGAAGGCGATACATGAACTGCAACCCCCTAGAAATCTAAGAGAGCTCAGAGGATTGCAAGGGCGTTTAGCTTACATCCGGCGATTCATCTCAAATTTTTCTGGGAAGTGCCAACCATTCTCTAAGCTAAACAAGAAAGGGGTGTCATTCATTTGGGACGATGCCTGCCAAAAAGCATTCGAAGATATCAAAACGTATCTGACGAATCCTCCTGTTCTCGTTGCACCGAAATCGGGTAAACCGTTCTTGATTTACATCAAGGCGATGAACCACTCGATAAGTGCTTTACTAGCACAAGACGACAATAACGGTCACGAACAGGCAGTTTATTACCTAAGTCGGACCTTGATAGGCGCCGAGTCTCGATATCCGATGATTGAGAAGGAATGCCTCGCATTGGTATTCGCAATGCAAAAGATGCGGCATTACTTGGTTGGACAGACGATTTACGTCATTTCGCCAAGGAGCTGGGGGTCGAATATCTCGAAGCTTTTGGGGATTCTCAATTGATAGTCAACCAAGTACGTAGAGAGTATGAAGTCAGGAACCAAGACCTGATCCCATACCACCAGGAGGCCATCAAATGGCAGATTCTTTTGAAGAATTCTCTATTGAATATATCCCTCGTCTCCAGAACGCTTATGCGGATGCACTGGCAGCATTAGCGATATCACTTGCGCAGCCTCCCGAAACTGAACTATTAGTCACAGTAAGGACGCATCAACTCTGCATACCCATATACGATATGGATATTGAAGAGGAAGATGACAGAAACATAAACGCCAAGGAGGTGAATTCAACTCAAATTGGGTCTGAGTCCCGAGATTGGCGCTTTCCTATCATTGACATTGACTACGTCCAGTATGGTATTTTGCCAGAGGATGTAAAAGAAAGGGAATCAATCCGCCGAAGAGCACCAAGATTCTTCTATAATATCGAGACCCATACATTATATCGTAGAGGGTACGATGGTTTGTTACTCCGATGCCTTTCGAACAAAGAAGCAGAAGAAGTTCTTAAGGAAGCACACGAAGGAGAATGCGGTGCACATCAGCCCGGTCCCAAACTGTATGATCGCATCAGGAGAATGGGATATTTTTTGCCAACAATGGTTCGTGACGCAATCGAATACGCCCGAGAGTGTCATGCTTGTCAAATACATGCAAAGCCGTTCGAGACATGGGGCATGGACATCGTCGGTCCTATTTTTCCCCCTTCAGTCAAAGGTGATCAATTCATCCTCGCAATCACGGATTACTTTTCAAAGTGGGCTGAAGCGATTCCGCTTAGAGAAGTGAAAACGAATAACGTCATCAATTTTATCAAACATCATGTTATATACCGACACGGCGTGCCAAGACGGATCATTCATGACAACGGTCCACAGTTCATAAGCAACGCCTTCGTCAGGTTTTGTGACAAGTTCAAAATTCAAGATGTTTCGTCAACAGCTTATTATCCCGCTGCGAATGGATTAGCTGAGGCGTTTAACAAGACGATCATTAAGATCCTGTCAAAGCTCATGAAGACCAATAAACGAGACTGGGATGATAAACTCGGTGAAGCACTCTGGGCTTATCGCACCACCATAAGCACACCCATAGGGGCTACCCCATATTCGTTGGTATACGGATGTGAAGCTGTGCTACCATTGGAGATCCAAATCCCATCCCTTCGGATCGCCCTCGCAACCGAGATGACGACAGAAGAACAACACCAGAAACGTCTCGAAGAACTCGAAAGGTTGGATGAAAAGCGCTTGGAAGCTCAACAACACATTGAGTTTTATCAAGCCAGAATATCTAGGGCTTTTAACAAAAGAGTCCGACAGAGAAGCTTCAAGGAAGGAGATCTGGTCCTCGCTGCTCGCCGACCGATAATCCTCAACTCCAAGAAGAAAGGTAAATTTGAACCCAAATGGGAAGGACCGTTTGTGATAGACACAGTCTACTCAAACGGTGCATATCGCCTGATTACTCAAGAAGGCACCAGGCAATTAATGCCAATAAATGGGAAGTTCCTGAAAAAGTACTATCCCTAGTACATTCAGGATAACCCATTCACCGGGAAATTCCTTGAAGAATATTACACTTACTATTCTAGAGGATAACCCAAAATCTTTTTCACCACCAAAATCCCTCACTGATCAATTTCAATTGACAGTGGGTCCACCAAAAATGTTTTTCTGGCCCTCTTGATTCTCTCCATGAGCAAGAGGTCCACTTTCAGTTCGGAGTCCCTTTTCGATAAACGAAAGAACTCCCTCTCTTTCTCTTTGGTCAAGCCTTCCCATGGTTATAGCCAAAGTTGAAATTCCACTTCGATAAACGAAGAACCCATTTTCAGTTTAGATAACTCATCCTATAAAAAGGCAAGTCTATCTAAATTTTCCAGATTCTCGGAGTGGACACCCCACTTCTAGTTTCTTCTTCGCTGGAAATAGAATATAAAATTCTTCCTTTCCAGAATCAGGGAATAGAATATAAAATTCTTCCTTCCTTGTATTCGGGTTCGCCTTCACCCTAAAAGAAGACCGGGAAATAGAATATAAAATTCTTCCTTTCCCGCACCAACCTTTTCTAAGAATCTATCAATCTAGGATTCATCCTAGGAAGTTTATCCCGAATCCTAAGCAGGGATAAGTCTGCGCCTAACACGCGCTGCCGGTTTAGTCTTTTTCCGTACAAAAAAGACACCAGAGTCCGATTCTGGGGTACTTTATCCTGAAACCTAAGCAAGGATAAGTCTGCGCTTAACCCGCGCTGCCGGTTAGTTCTTAACCGTTGAAAAGAACATCCGTCCACATATTCAACATTGTGGCAGGTTGTTATTAATAACACCAAAATCCATGCCTTACACGCATGGGGAATTTCATCCTGAATCCTAAGAAAGGATATGCCGACGCCTAACACGCGTCGCCGGTTTAGTCTTTCGCCGTAGAAAAAGACACCAGAAGACCAGTCTGGGGTATTTTATCCCGAAACCTAAGTAGGGATAAAGTCAACACCTAACACGTGTTGCCGGGTAGCCTATTCCCGTAACAATGGCGAAGTCTATGTATTCGACATCATAGCACGAAGTCTAAGGGAGTTCATTCCCTTAGCACAACGTTACATGCGGAACGGATTCCGATAATCCGCATGCTAGCCCGACTCAAACGGTAGTCGGTAAAGGCTAATCAAACCCGTTGAAGGCTGGGGGTTAGCCAAAAATCCTAAAGTCAACACCTAACACGTGTCGCCGGGTAGCCTATTCCCGTAACAATGGCGAAGTCTATGTATTCGACATCATAGCACGAAGTCTAAGGGAGTTCATTCCCTTAGCACAACGTTACATGCGGAACGGATTCCGATAATCCGCATGCTAGCCCGACTCAAACGGTAGTCGGTAAAGGCTAATCAAACCCGTTGAAGGCTGGGGGTTAGCCAAAAATCCTAAAGTCAACACCTAACACGTGTCGCCGGGTAGCCTATTCCCGTAACAATGGCGAAGTCTATGTATTCGACATCATAGCACGAAGTCTAAGGGAGTTCATTCCCTTAGCACAACGTTACATGCGGAACGGATTCCGATAATCCGCATGCTAGCCCGACTCAAACGGTAGTCGGTAAAGGCTAATCAAACCCGTTGAAGGCTGGGGGTTAGCCAAAAAATCCTAAAGTCAACACCTAACACGTGTCGCCGGGTAGCCTATTCCCGTAACAATGGCGAAGTCTATGTATTCGACATCATAGCACGAAGTCTAAGGGAGTTCATTCCCTTAGCACAACGTTACATGCGGAACGGATTCCGATAATCCGCATGCTAGCCCGACTCAAACGGTAGTCGGTAAAGGCTAATCAAACCCGTTGAAGGCTGGGGGTTTGCCAAAAATCCTATGAGTATTATGGTCAATCATTTCAAACGTGATGAGGAATCATAATAAAGATAAAGATAAAAACCAATTCCACTAAAGAGAATCAAATGTCAAGGTTTTCAGCAAATAAAATCATACATCAAGCCCATGGCTAAGAATCTGCTGACTGAATTCAGATAACTTCTCGTCATAAGAGCGTCTAAGCTCCTCCTGCAACTCAGCTCTAACAGACTCTTCGTTCGCAGCTAAAGTCCTCACAGCATCCTCCTCTGTCTCAGCCAGTCTCTGCTTCAAGGACTTCAGCTCATCAGATAAAGCAGCATTTGCTTGCTGATTCTGCATCTTTGTGTCTTCCTTCTCACGGAGTTCTCGTCGGAGCTGATCTATCTGAGAATCAAGCTCCTCGAGGAAAGAAGATCTAGTGGCGAAATCAGCCTCAACTCGATCTATGCGGTCCCGCTGCACCTGAATCTCGAGCTCAGCAACCATCCGAGTACTGCGCCATGTCTGTAAGCGAGCATCCAACTCGGCAGCAACGAATGAAGAGGCACCTGTATCCCGGAGCTCATGAAACATCTGAAGCTCACGCTCTAAGCGATCAAGGTCATCAACCATAGCCGTCGCTAGATCCGGACATCCTATGTCCCTAATCAAGTTTATCTTGGAATCGAGGTAGGGCTTAAATTGGCGAAGAGAAAGTCCGTCGTGGAGGAGTTTGCCAATTATAACAGTCAGGGAGGAGAAATAAGAGCGGACTTCTACGCTGATGATGATCTTCTCAGGGTCATCCCCTGATAACAACTCCTTAACGAGGATATGAAGCTGAGAAGGAAGCCCTACACAAAGAAGAGAAGTTCGTCAAAAGCCTCAATGAGGAAATGAACGGCATCGCTCAGCTAATTAAATTATACCTCCTTCCCCTCGAGTCACTGGGGGTGATGGAGATGTAACAACTGTAGCTGCATCGACTGGTGGAGTTGGTCGCACAGCCGGCTCAACATGGTCTTTCTCAACAAAAGCTCCTGTCAAATTCAAAACAGAATTCGCAGAGGCGTTACATTATAGCTGCATTAGTCAAGGTCGACTAGTCCTATAATCAACTCAGCAGGAGGCACATACCTTCAAAGGAACCATCCTCAGGATTGTTAGCAAATGCGGACTCAGGAAACATGTCTCCAGGTAGCTGGTCATCAATCTGAGGTGAGCTATATATGTAGTGCATCATAGGAGTGTCCGCAAACAGGCTTCCCTCGTCAAAATCGTCGATGGAGAAATCTGACATAAAAGAATATAAGTGCCAAAGAATAATGAAGAGACTACAACTAATGGAAATGAGTTACCTCTCACGGGTGCATCAGCCTCTTCGTTTCCAAGGTTCGCCTCCTGCAAATTATCTGAAGGAGCAAGGAGTAGAGGACAGTTAGAGGATACACAAATTCATTAATGTATTATCTAAAGAAATACGCTGTCAGTGATAGATGTACCTTGACTCACAGAATCTGGTCCTACACTGATCTCCTCCCTAATGTCAGCAACCCCTGTAGACTTCTCTACAGGGGGTAGTGGGTCAGACTCATCGGGAGATAAGGGAACAGGATCGGGACTCATCTCATCCTCCCCACGCACTCCTATATAGAAATGGAAAAGCATGAGTCAATGTTCAGAATAACCAAGAAAATGGTTCAAAGAGTAGACGTTACCTCTGTCACTAATAGGGTCATCTCCAGCCAGATCCATGTCAGATGCTCGTGAAGCTACACGAGGTTTGCGGGCCAATCTCTTCCGCCTAGCAATAGGGATCGAAGGTCTCGCCTGAGGAGGAGGACGGAAATCTTCATCCTGATCAACTGTGGTATCTGGAACATCAAACCATAGTCAGTTTCAACACTTCTGGAAGATAGAAGAAAAAGATGAAGTGCAAACCTCGCTCGGAAAAGTCATCGTAATCTTCGGGATCCCCGCCCGAAGCCTCGTCTGTGGAATGGAATGTCCTCTGTCCCTCTTCGTCAATCCGACGAGTCTTGTTCCGTATCCTCTGTGCCCGGGCGTTTTCCCGAATCCTGCGGGAATCAACCTGGGAAGCTGCCTCAGCCTCTAACTCTGCGATTGGCTTCACAGGGATAGTCTTGTTGGCTGCTAACAACCATTTGCAGCTCAAGAAAGTAAGGTTCAACTGCCGGTCAGCACTCGGGAGACTAAATCTAACACCAGTACAGCCAGACAGACGATTTACGTCATTTCTAACGTTAATCCAGTACGGGTATTTATGACGCAACCAGCCTCTATGAATTGGTGGTTAGCAAAATGGGCCCTTCTCTTGTCCCAATATGATTTGCACTTCAAACAACAGAAGTCGATCAAAGGACAAGCGATTTGCGATCTTTTGGCGGCAAATCCGACAACAGATACGGCGGAAGTATATGACGACTTGCCGGATGAAACCCACGAGGTTAACACCACATCGCACCAACAAGTATGGCAATTATATTTCGATGGTGCCTCAAGGTCAGTTAATAGGGTAATAACCCCAGTCTCCTCCGGAGTTGGAGTTGTCTTAATTTCCCCGGGGAAGCATGTGATGCCTCGGGCTTATTCACTGACTAGTCCGTGTTCCAATAACGTAGCTGAGTACAACGCGCTTCTCATTGGACTCAGTTTCGCCAAGGAGCTGGGGGTCGAATATCTCGAAGCTTTTGGGGATTCTCAATTGATAGTCAACCAAGTCCGTGGAGAGTATGAAGTCAGGAACCAAGACCTGATCCCGTACCACCAGGAGGCCATCAAAATGGCAGATTCTTTTGAAGAATTCTTTATTGAATACATCCCTCGTCTCCAGAATGCTTATGCGGATGCACTGGCAGCACTAGCGATATCACTTGCGCAGCCTCCCGAAACTGAACTATTAGTCACAGTAAGGACGCATCAACTCTGCATACCCATATACGATATGGATATTGAAGAGGAAGATGACAGAAACATAAACGCCAAGGAGGTGAATTCAACTCAAATTGGGTCTGAGTTCCGAGATTGGCGCTTTCCTATCATTGACTACGTCCAATATGGTATTTTGCCAGAAGATGTAAAAGAAAGGGAATCAATCCGCCGAAGAGCACCAAGATTCTTCTATAATATCGAGACCCATACATTATATCGTAGAGGGTACGATGGTTTGTTACTCCGATGCCTTTCAAACAAAGAAGCAGAAGAAGTTCTTAAGGAAGCACACGAAGGAGAATGCGGTGCGCATCAGCCCGGTCCCAAACTGTATGATCGCATCAGGAGAATGGGATATTTTTGGCCAACAATGGTTCGTGACATAATCGAATACGCCTGAGAGTGTCATGCTTGTCAAATACATGCAAATTATATGCACCAACCACCAGAGCATTTACACACGTCAACCACGTCTTGGCCGTTCGAGACATGGGGCATGGACATCGTCGGTCCTATTTTTCCCCCTTCAGTCAAAGGTGATCAATTCATCCTCGCAATCACGGATTACTTTTCAAAGTGGGCTGAAGCGATTCCGCTTAGAGAAGTGAAAACGAATAACGTCATCAATTTTATCAAACATCATGTTATATACCGACACGGCGTGCCAAGACGGATCATTCATGACAACGGTCCATAGTTCATAAGCAACGCCTTCGTCAGGTTTTGTGACAAGTTCAAAATTCAAGATGTTTCGTCAACAGCTTATTATCCCGCTGCGAATGGATTAGCTGAGGCGTTCAACAAAACGATCATTAAGATCCTGTCAAAGCTCGTGAAGACCAATAAACGAGACTGGGACGATAAACTCGGTGAAGCACTCTGGGCTTATCGCACCACCATACGTACACCTACAGGGGCCACCCCATATTCATTGGTATACGGATGTGAAGCTGTGCTACCATTGGAGATTCAAATCCCATCCCTTCGGATCGCTCTCACAACCGAGATGACGATAGAAGAACAACACCAGAAACGTCTTGAAGAACTCGAAAGGTTGGATGAAAAGCGCTTGGAAGCTCAACAACACATTGAGTTTTATCAAGCCAGAATATCTAGGGCTTTTAACAAAAGAGTTCGACAGAGAAGCTTCAAGGAAGGAGGTTTGGTCCTCGCTGCTCGCCGACCGATAATCCTCAACTCCAAGAAGAAAGGTAAATTTGAACCCAAATGGGAAGAACCGTTTGTGATAGACACAGTCTACTCAAACGGCGCATATCGCCTGATTACTCAAGAGGGCGCCAGGCAATTAATGCCAATAAATGGGAAGTTCCTGAAAAAGTACTATCCCTAGTACATTTAGGATAACCCATTTACCGGGAAGTTCCTTGAAGAATATTACACTTAATATTCTAGAGGATAACCCAAAATCATTTTCACCACCAAAATCCCTCACTGATCAATTTCAATTGACAGTGAGTCCACCAAAAATGTCTTTCTGGCCCTCTTGATTCTCTCCATGAACAAGAGGTCCACTTTCAGTTCGGAGTCCCTTTTCGATAAACGAAAGAACTCCTTCCCTTTTTCTCTTTGGTTAAACCTTGTTCATGGTTATAACCGGAGTTGAAAATTTCACTTCGATAAACGAAGAACTCATCTTCAGATTAGATAACCAGTCCTATAAAAGGTAAGTTTATCTAGATTTTCCAGATTCTCGGAGTGGAGATCCCACTCCTAGTTTCTTTTGCGCTGGAAATAGAATATAAAATTCTTCCTTTCCAGAATCAGGGAATAGAATATAAAATTCTTCCTTCCTTGTATTCGGGTTCGCCTTCACCCTAAAAGAAGACCGGGAAATAGAATATAAAATTCTTCCTTTCCCGCACCAACCTTTTCTAAGAATCTATCAATCTAGGATTCATCCTAGGAAGTTTATCCCGAATCCTAAGCAGGGATAAGTCTGCGCCTAACACGCGCTGCCGGTTTAGTCTTTTTCCGCACAAAAAGACACCAGAGTCTGATTCTGGGGTATTTTATCCTGAAACCTAAGCAAGGATAAGTCTGCGCTTAACCTGCGCTGCCGGTTAGTTCTTAACCGTTAAAAAGAACACCCGTCCACATATTCAACATTGTGGCAGGTCGTCATTAATAACACCAAAATCCATGCCTTACACGCATGGGGAATTTCATCCTGAATCCTAAGAAAGGATATGCCGACGCCTAACACGCGTCGCCGGTTTAGTCTTTCGCCGTAGAAAAAGACACCAGAAGACCAGTCTGGGGTATTTTATCCCGAAACCTAAGTAGGGATAAAGTCAACACCTAACACGTGTTGCCGGGTAGCCTATTCCCGTAACAATGGCGAAGTCTATGTATTCGACATCATAGCACGAAGTCTAAGAGAATTCATTCTCTTAGCACAACGTTACATGCGAACGGAGTTAGACAATCCGCATGCTAGCCCGACTCAAACGGTAGTCGGTAAAGGCTAATCAAACCCGTTGAAGGCTGGGGGTTAGCCAAAAATCCTAAAGTCAACACCTAACACGTGTCGCCGGGTAGCCTATTCCCGTAACAATGGCGAAGTCTATGTATTCGACATCATAGCACGAAGTCTAAGGGAGTTCATTCCCTTAGCACAACGTTACATGCGGAACGGATTCCGATAATCCGCATGCTAGCCCGACTCAAACGGTAGTCGGTAAAGGCTAATCAAACCCGTTGAAGGCTGGGGGTTAGCCAAAAATCCTAAAGTCAACACCTAACACGTGTCGCCGGGTAGCCTATTCCCGTAACAATGGCGAAGTCTATGTATTCGACATCATAGCACGAAGTCTAAGGGAGTTCATTCCCTTAGCACAACGTTACATGCGGAACGGATTCCGATAATCCGCATGCTAGCCCGACTCAAACGGTAGTCGGTAAAGGCTAATCAAACCCGTTGAAGGCTGGGGGTTAGCCAAAAAATCCTAAAGTCAACACCTAACACGTGTGACTTCGGGATAAGATCTGTAGCCGCACACGAGTCAACTATTATAGTTGGTCCTGCAGCCCCAGCATTTGGGACCGCCACGCTCCAACACCTTAAGAGTTTAAACTGTGTAGACCCAAGGTTAACGAGTGGAAATGAAAGTCAACGTACGACGTTCGAAACCCTAGGGTCAACGCCGGTCAACGCGTAACCCTAGGTCAACGCCGGACAACGCGTCGCAGATATGGACTCAGCGCCAACAATCGATGGTCAGTTCTATGTCGAACCAACAAACACGAGCTAAAGATTAGAAAATCAGGAATCAACTTCAAGTTCAGAATTCCGACAACGATCAGATAATAAATGCAGCACCGGAACCCTTATAGACGAATAGCCTGAAGGATTGAAGGAATCAAGAACAGAAGCCATTCCAAGGTCCCGTTACACCGACTGAAGGTTGGGACAATCATATCTAAAGTATTCCAGACTCTTCTATAAAAGAACGAGGCTAAAATACTTTGGAGGGGGTATCTGTAGGCGTATAAAACTGCCTATAGGTTCCTGAACACAGCTCAGCATGGTGATTTGACAAACCAACGAACCATCGGGTGACGTATCTAAACACGAGCGTTAGTCCACCACACCGAAGCCAAGTGACACGCGACGAAGCAGATTAACGAGGTGACGAGGCTAACGAACCGCACGCAAACAACGGAATAAATCCACTCGCGTGCAGAATCAAGCTAACGGTTCGGTGAATCAACGAGTCATCCAACTGTAGAACGGATTTGAACTCGAACACCGAAGCGGGTTTACTGCCAAATCGGGATCCGGATTGCCAAATCAGAGTCCAGATCAACAACGAAGCTCGGATAAACCGCGAACCCGAACCATCAGGCGGGCTCACCGGAGCACCTCTAGGTGGCTCGGCGGCCACCAAGGTGCTCGCTACACCGAGCCACCAAGGAGGTGGCTCGGTGGCCGGGAAGCCACCAAGGTGGCCGGGCCGAGCCACCTCTTGGGTGGCCGAGCCACCCGGTGCCGAGCCACCCGGTGCCGAGCCACCGGTGGCCAGCCACCCGGTGGCGAAGCCACCCGGTGGCCGAGCCACCCAAGGGTGGCTCGGCGGCCGAGCCACCCCATGGGGTGGCCGAGCCACCAAGGTGGCCGGCCACCTGTGCCAAGGCACAGTCTTGAGTGCCTATAAATAGGCTAGGGGGGCTCATTTGTGAGGGGTTGGAATTTTTGAAGGCGAAGCTCTGCTGAATTGAGATCTGAACCTTGGAGATTTGAAGCTTTGAAGACTTGCTCTTTCAGATCCGGTGCTCGGCGATCATCCAAGTCAAATAAGGCAGGAGTTCGAGAGGGATCGGATCTGAGATCTACACGATTTTCCTCCGGATCAAAGCTTGGCCTTTGATCCCGAGAAGAGTCTCGATTTCACTTGGTCGATTTCGATAACTAGGGCTATTATTTCCTTGGCGAAATAATCCCCTCGACTATTATTTCCTTCGTGAGATAACACCCGCTATACCGTGTAGATCCAACCGGATCTAGATCGTGCGGTGGTCCACGGATTAACCCCGGCGTAGGCGAAGAACCCACAAAAGCGAGAGACCGCAAAACAGGATCTCGCGATTCGTTCGACATAAAAGGAAAGTTGTAATTTTCTTTTTTTTTCTTTTGATTTTATTATAACCGGATCTTATAAAAAGACCGGATCTTTTATAATCGAAAAACTATTACTTGAGAAAGCAATGGAATCGAAGAACATAATTTTTCCCGCGAACAGTCGGTCGTGAGATGTGCTCTTGACCAGCATGTCATCGAGGGTGAAAGTGATGCAAGGGATCTGCCGTTCGGTGGCCTGATCGCATTTAAACACTTCCTTCCCGCGTCTTCCTCGATCGTGGGTGAGAAGTGCGTGGTGAAACCTTCTGAGTTGGCTAACGCCTCTTGTAGAGCTTCCCGGGTAGGTCTGGACAACCACAGAAGTTCATAAATGGTGATTCTGGCAGGGATGTTCTTCAACTGTGCGAGCATGTTAAATCGGAAGGATTGACTACTCGAGCTTGCCCCTTTGGGATTTGGATGGGCTATTGCATGTGGCCCCGTGGAGGGTCCTGCCGGATCCTCTACCCTTGAAGGGTAGTTCTTGGCGAACTCCTTGCCCGCTCTAGTAGCCAACACGATAGCCTCTTCGTCAAAGTCAGTGATGGCAGTTATCCCTGCTTTGTCTCCATCTGGGATAGCTAAGATGACATTGCAGCGTTTACCTTTGGTCTTCCTTAAAGGCTTTGAAGTCCACTGATCATCACTAAGGAGGTCTGGGTAGACCCACATTACTTGCCCTGATGGCAAGATCTGTGATACTAGGTCTTTCTCTCACTGATTGTGAGGATCAGCATTAGTGATCTTCAGTACCATCTTGGGGATATGAACCACCCCGCTGGCACGTGAACTTCTGGGAGGTCTATCCCGAAGCTCAAGGTGATCATGTTTGTAGTCACCTTCTTTTGCACCTTCTCCTTTTTTAGGACCCCGGCGTCGTAAAGGGCCTGGAGCTTATCCTTGAGGATATAGCACTTGGAGGTATGATGGCCAAGGAACGTGTGGTATACACAGTACTTGGGTCATCAGTCTTGTTTGCTTCCTCATGCTTAGTGACCTCTGGCAGCTTGATTCTGTTGCTCTTGAGAAGGGTGTCGAACGTAGCTACCATCTGGTCTTCTTTGAAGTCATATTGCCTTGGAGGGCCCTGTTCAAACGGCCTAGCTTTTGGCTTTTGGGCTAGTTTGGGTGTCGGAGCGGAATCGACAGTCATGATCTCCTTTCCTCTTGACCGAGGAGGATTCCTGAGTGCGTTTGTTTCCACAGCTCCCTTTTTAGGGTGATGCTCTTCGGCCTCCAGCCTTTTGATCACATTCTTAATCTGCTCACCTTGGTGAATAAGTTCTTTTAAGGTTTGGGTTCCTACCACGCCAACCTTGGACAGAATGTGGATCGAAAGATTATTGTGGCACATCTCGATTAGTGCGGCCTCGGAGACTTGGTCTCGGTAATGAACTGATCGATTCTTGAACCTCTTTACGAAATTGTTGACCGATTCTGACTTCTTTTGCTTTTCAGTAAGGAGGGTGGCCATCGACACTTCTGTGTCATCATCAAAGAAGCGGGCCAGGAAGAGTCTTTCTGCATCAGCCCACGATGTGATCGAACCAGGTTCCAACTTGCGGAATGATCCGAAAGCTACCCCTTTGAGGGTGCCGATGAACAGCTAGGTGAGGATAGCGTCGTTTCCCGTGAGGAATCCGGTTTAAGACATGAAGTAGTAGATATGCTATGAGGGGGAGCCCTTGCCATCAAACTATACCAAGCTGATAGGCTTAAACTTTGCTGGGTAAACTTTGCTGGGTAAGGGACTGTACCCCACTTGATGGGGTATGGCCTGACCACCCCTAGCTTATTCATGTTCTGTTGGAGCTTTAAGGCAATGAGTTGCCTTTAGAACTCGTCGAGCCTCTTGTCTCGGGCGGTACCCCCTGTGCACGACGTTCTTGCCGATGACTTGGAAGAATGATCTGAATGTGGATCAATGTTATCTTCTTATTCAGTCGTCTAATTAGGAGTAGGCTCCCACTCTCTGTGTCCCGCCAGCTTCTGTGGAGTGCACGTGGCTCTTTTCTTCTCTTTCTTCTTGTTCAGAAGCTGCTCCAACATTTTTTTATGGACTCGATGGCGGCCTGATCTTCTTCAAACTTCTTAGTGATCGCTTGATCGTCCACGGCTGTAAGGACCATGAATTTTTGATACTAGTTAAAATAATTTTTTAGTATTTTAAAATATTAAATTATTATTTTAAAAAGAGTATTTGTATTTTTCTCAATTTTTTAGGATTTTCTATGATTTAAAAGTCCAAATTTTATATTTATTTAAATGATTTTAATATTTATAAATTTAATTTTTATGGTAAAAATTTCTGGAATTAACTTGTTGTGTTATCGGTACTATTACGTACCATTTGAAATAATACGTTGTATTATTGTTACTATTATGTATTATTTCGTGTATTATGTTGAATTATTAATTACATATTATTTATATAAATTATTGTATTATTTTAGTTATTGCGTATCAACTGTCATATTAGTATAACTGGTACGTTTTACTATGTGGATAATTATCCCATAATTATTTGATTTTAAATATAAGTAACTATATTTTTTATTAATTATTCTTGTTTAATTATGCAATTTCTTGTATTATTTCTACTGTTGCATATTATCAATTGTATTAGCACAACTGGTATGTTTTACTGTGTATATAATTATCCCATAATTATTTGATTTTAAATGTAAGTAAATATATTATTATTATTAATCATTCTCGTTTAATTGTATAATATGTGTATATTTCGACTATTTCGTATCAACTTTTGTATTAGCACAACATGTATATTTTTATTTGTAGATAATTATTTTGATTTTTAAATACCCGTAATTATTTATTTTAATTTTTTTTGGCCGCTAATTATATATATAATAATATATATATACTATATATATATATATATATTAATATATATATATATATATATATATATATACCCCGGCTCTCTCTCTCTCGTTTTTTCACAGCTACAGCTCGCAAATCTCTCCTCTCTCCTCTATTATTTTCTCTCTCTTCTCTCCATTCACTTCATCTCTCTCCTCCCTCCTCAAGAGAAAATCAATCGGCCGCCAACTCCATCAGACCCCGCACCAATCGTCTGTCCGCCGCCGCCTCGTAGCGCGACCGCCTCCAACTACCAACCGGCCTCCCTCTCCTAATCTCCGGACACACCCAACCCCCGCTCTTCGCGCCCTGTTCCCTCTCAGCCCCAACCCCGAACCACGCGCTTTTCTCTTCGGCGACTGTTGCTTGAGCTGCCCTTGGAATGTGCGCTCAGCAGCTCGCCGTAGCTTCCGATCGCAGCTGTAGCCCCAACCTGACAGCGCCTAAGGCCACCTCTCTGACGCCTCCACCCAGATCCGCTCCCTCTCCTAACCTCCTTCGACACCAGCTTCCCGCTCGCCCTTGTAACACCACCGTCGCAAGCTCCCTCTCTGCCACCGGCCCTTCGACGAATCCGCTGCCTCTAACAACCCGCAGTGCCGCTACCCCATCGTTAACGCTGACCCACTCAGCCAGATTCGTCGCCCCTTCAGCGCTGACGCGCCATACCGATAGCGTCGATCCGTTCGACACAATCCGAGACAAGATCCTGCTCTCCCTGTTTCGTAGTTTGAATATCTATATTTATTATGAATTATTGCATAGTTTATTTTTAATGTATTTATCTGGGTAGGTTATTTGGTGAATAATATTGATTTAAATCATAGTTGTGTGATAAATAGTATTTTCAAAATAATGATAATAAAGTGAAAGAATTTATTTTGATAACAGAATCATTTTAGAGAATTTATAAAATTTAAAAAGATTTTATTTTGAGAAAAAGAATTATTTTAGATTAATAATGAGAAATAATTTTAAAAGAATTTATTTTTTGAGAAAATGAATTATTTTAGAATAATAATTGATAAGAAATAATTTTAAAGAATTTATTATGAAAAAGAGAATATTTTGGATTATTATAATGAGAAATAATTTTAAAAGAAGTTATTTTAGAAAATGAATTATTTTCTGAATTACATAGTTTCTGTTCATGATTAGATTCATGTTTTGTGAATATTTTACTGTATTCGACATGTCATGATGTGGTTGCATGAAATTAATGGTATTATTATCTACTTGCTGTGTTTGAGAACCTTAGTAGTTTATGACTTAGTAGCCTCGTGCGTCATGAACAGACTTAGTGACATGTGTGGGTGTGTTGACTGAGTTTAGGTGGTGAACCAGAGTTTCAGTGTGGAATACGACTATTGATTTAGAAAAACGAGAAGAGTTGGGATGGAGAAGTTAATGTTCATATGCTTGGATGTGACTATTGATGTATCTTCCAGCTTACACCAGTGAATTCGTGTAGTCACTGGGGTTGGTTGTTAGGTTAAAGTGAATTCGTGTAGTCACTTTAGTCCGTGACCTGTTTTGTCACCTAAGCTTTGCTTGAGTTCGAACCAGGCCGAGATTGGATTGTGTGCAATCCTCTAACCGATTCGTGTAGCGGTATTGGATGTGCGTAGAGGATTTGTGAACAGTCAGTTATTCGGTGATATAAATGTTGACTTTATGTGAGATGTGGACCGGTGAGTTTTAGGATGGCTAGTTACATGATCTTGTTTCTTGGCTAAGTATGAATTCCTATGAGATGTATTTCCTTTTCATACATAAATTGGGGTTAATATTTAATTATCTACAATTTAAAATATATGGTATATACATAAGGGTTTCCTTATTTGGATTATTTTGCTCGACGTACTACGTCTCTTGTTGTAGATTTTTAAGTATTAATTCTATCTAGTTGTATGACCTTATTACTTGGATGATTTCTGATCGCTAGCTGCATGATTGACTTGTTACTTGATTGATTTTGTTGGATTTCTCGTTGCACATTTCTTTGTCATTTATGTTATCGTATCATTTTCCGCTTGGGTTTTTATTCGCTCTATTTGTTTTGTGGGATCTTGTCGTGTGCCATGCACGTTGATGTACACCTGTTTACTCTTGTGTACGTCAGACATAGAGGAAGCACAGGTACAACTAGGAGATCGCCAGGAGACAGAGGATTCTCAGCAGGAGTGCCTTGTAGATAGAGTTGAAGAATAGGCCGAAGTTCAATTATCTCTTTTAGTTGATGGCCTTAGTTTACCTTTGCTATATTTTTCTTCCTTTTATCGTTGAATGATGTATTCGACATGTCATGATGTGGTTGCATGAAATTAATGGTATTATTATCTACTTGCTGTGTTTGAGAACCTTAGTAGTTTATGACTTAGTAGCCTCGTGCGTCATGAACAGACTTAGTGACATGTGTGGGTGTGTTGACTGAGTTTAGGTGGTGAACCAGAGTTTCAGTGTGGAATACGACTATTGATTTAGAAAAACGAGAAGAGTTGGGATGGAGAAGTTAATGTTCATATGCTTGGATGTGACTATTGATGTATCTTCCAGCTTACACCAGTGAATTCGTGTAGTCACTGGGGTTGGTTGTTAGGTTAAAGTGAATTCGTGTAGTCACTTTAGTCCGTGACCTGTTTTGTCACCTAAGCTTTGCTTGAGTTCGAACCAGGCCGAGATTGGATTGTGTGCAATCCTCTAACCGATTCGTGTAGCGGTATTGGATGTGCGTAGAGGATTTGTGAACAGTCAGTTATTCGGTGATATAAATGTTGACTTTATGTGAGATGTGGACCGGTGAGTTTTAGGATGGCTAGTTACATGATCTTGTTTCTTGGCTAAGTATGAATTCCTATGAGATGTATTTCCTTTTCATACATAAATTGGGGTTAATATTTAATTATCTACAATTTAAAATATATGGTATATACATAAGGGTTTCCTTATTTGGATTATTTTGCTCGACGTACTACGTCTCTTGTTGTAGATTTTTAAGTATTAATTCTATCTAGTTGTATGACCTTATTACTTGGATGATTTCTGATCGCTAGCTGCATGATTGACTTGTTACTTGATTGATTTTGTTGGATTTCTCGTTGCACATTTCTTTGTCATTTATGTTATCGTATCATTTTCCGCTTGGGTTTTTATTCGCTCTATTTGTTTTGTGGGATCTTGTCGTGTGCCATGCACGTTGATGTACACCTGTTTACTCTTGTGTACGTCAGACATAGAGGAAGCACAGGTACAACTAGGAGATCGCCAGGAGACAGAGGATTCTCAGCAGGAGTGCCTTGTAGATAGAGTTGAAGAATAGGCCGAAGTTCAATTATCTCTTTTAGTT
Organism: Asparagus officinalis; assembly: GCF_001876935.1. Classification (NCBI taxonomy): domain Eukaryota; kingdom Viridiplantae; phylum Streptophyta; class Magnoliopsida; order Asparagales; family Asparagaceae; genus Asparagus; species Asparagus officinalis. Next base: position 45,379,629 of record NC_033794.1, on the reverse strand, counting down.
GATGGCCTTAGTTTACCTTTGCTATATTTTTCTTCCTTTTATCGTTGAATGATGTATATAATATTTCTTTAGTATTCATTTCTTTAGTCATGTATAAGGGTATGTTTGACCTGTATATTTTGTTTTGGATGATATTCATTTGTGATATGTATTATTTTATTATGTGTTATTTATTATATTCTCGCTATTTGTGATCCAAGACTTGTGCCTTTGTATTGTATTTATTTCCAGACGCTTAGCGTATTTGGTTGAGGAGAAATGGTTATTTTATTTATTCTCCTTAATCTAATATGTCGCGGGCTTATTCACGTTCCGATTACTGGGTATTTTGGGAAGCAGATTGTGACATCGGCCTCAACCATGTGTACCCTTGCTTGTTCGTCTTGAATTAAGTTTGAGGTTTGGGATGTAGTCGCTGCTGAGTAAGCCTCATCTTCGCCGCCAGAAGGGGATGCTAAAAGCGCATAATCTAGCGGGGTGGCTGCCCCCGTATGAGTACGAGTGCGTAAGAATATATCCTCGCATTCACGCTGGACGAGCAGGTGATTGGGTCCTAGGAAAGAGTCCGGGTCTGGGGAATTATGCTTTCCCGTCATGTTGACCATAGCAGACGGGAGCTCTAGATCATTGACGGCGCGCCTCCTTTGGCGGGTATGCCTTCGACGAGAAGATCTCGGTTTGGGAGGCTGTTGAGCAAGCATTTCGAACACCGAAGGTCTCGCTATTCCCACACACCGGCAGTCGGTAAGTACTGCTTGGATGAGCCTCTCGTAGTGGCACTGAGGGTTCGCCTCATGAATAGTGCTTACGAGTTAGATGATCCCAGAGATCTTTCGCAGGTCGCTGGTGGCGACCCCCGGAGTCAGAGGGGCCATGCATGTGATCGTGTGAGGGAGGTTGGAATGAACTCTTCTGAGTGCTCTAGATGCAATGGCTAAGTGTTGAATCCAGGCAAGCTCGCCTTGACAGGCGGATTATCATGTTCGGGCGAGCTCCCGTCTGTTGACGAACTTCCACTGTTTGTTCATGCAGGCAGGTTTATGAGGTCTCACCTGCTTTCTTGCCTTTGTTGTTAAGGCTCATCCGCCTGTGAAGTTTGTCCATCAGGTGTACCTGATGGGGTTCACTTGTCTTTACTGGCTCGCCTGCTCGGGCAGACTCGCCTGATTCTAGCATCTTACTAAATCAGGGATATGATCTGAGAAACGAAGTCCACCTAAGTTGGTGGGCTCACCCGATCTTGTTGGTTCGCCTGGGTGGCCAGGATCGCCAAAGGTACTGAGCCCACCTAAAGGAGAAACATTGTGATCAGGGTGAAGTATGCCTAAACGCGGGGGTTCACCCAATTTGGTGGACTTGTCAGCATGGAGAGGGTGGCCTTTCCGCTTGGCATCCTTCAGGCCTGAGTAATAATTCAGGCCATCATAGGAGGTGAAGGCTCAGGCCTCTTGCCGAGCGAGGGGTTTGTCATCACCGCTGGAGGGCTCTCCTAAAGAGAGGAGCGTCTGTGCGGACTACAGCGGCGTGGTCCGTGCCAAGGCGGACAACTGTATCCTCCCGAACAGGGGTTTGCGAGGGTCGTTTAGCGACCCATTTAGTAGTCTTTTGCCCTGTACTCTTGGCCTTGGTTGATTTGGGGGAGATAGGACCCCTGCCATGACTCGGATAGAGTCCTCAGGCGTGGAGGCCTCGGCCGCTTGGGGTGGGGCCATACGCACAACTCTATGGTGTTTGTAGAACGCATTGCCATTAGAGGAGGATGAAGACAAGTACTCTTCATACTTGGCTTGGTCGAACTCAATTACGAGGGACTCTACGGTAGTTCCTGTAGCAACCTCGTCGAACTACGCCACCGCTATTTCGGTTGAAGAAACGGTTTCTCCCACTGTGGTCGCCATCTTCTGTAGGGGTAAAATTTGATTTCCTGAAACATGGATTTCGTTTGTATTGATAAGAATAGCTTATTACAAACTAACGAATCAAAATTATAACAGAAACGGAGGGAATGCCCTCCTTGTTTAATGTGGGGTCTTTGGTAGCGATAAGACGCCTTCCTCGGTTCTCGTGCTGGACTTCCCATAGACAATCCAATCAAAGTTGCAGGCGATCTTCAGTATGCAGTAGAAGTTCATATTGATCGAGTTTGAGTTTCCGAGTTTGATGGCGATCGAGGCCGAAGGCTAGAAGAAGATGCTACAGTGCAAGAGCAATGCAAGAGCAGGTCGTCGACTCGCTTAAGAGTTGAGAGCTGATGGACCAGCTAATTGACTGAGTCAATCAATTAACTGTGACCTCTTTCCTATAGGCAAGAGAGGCTCTTAAATAGGGGAGAGATGGCATGGTCACTCCCTTGAATCATGGGATGTGACCATGTCCTGTTGAAAGATGTCATGCCTCTCACTTGTACTGTGAGCTACCGCTTGATGGTCTCGGAGCACTGTACTCCTCCCCTCACATCGCGGGAAATGGGAAGGCCCATCCCTGTATGTGACAGCTCATCTACCAGGTACTCTGGCGAGTTTTAGCGAGTTCGTTGATCGCCTGGATGATTGTCTGGACATACAGGCGAGCTTAGTGCTTGAACTGACTTAACTCGTACAGGCGGGTCAAGCGTGCAGGCGAACACCACCGCTGAGTAATGTGGGAAACTACTTGATGGGAGTGGAGTATTGTACTCCTCCCTCACGTCGTGGGAAATAGGAAAGCCCATCCCTATACGTGAAAGTGCAGCTACCGGGTACTCTGGTGAGTTTGGGTGAGTTTGTTGATCGCCTGGCCATGCAGGCGGGCTTAACTCTTGAGTAGACTTGACTCGTGTAGGCAAATCAAGTATGCAGGTGAGTTTCTGATCGCCTGGCGGATTGCCTGGAGGTGCATGCGAGCTCAGTGATCGCGTGGTCTTGACTCGTGCTGGCGAGTCAAGCACGCGGGTGAGCTTCTTTAGTGCTGGTGAACTCAACTCTTAAGTCCCCAGTACGGGTCGACACATTACAACTAACCTACTTTAGCCAACATCTCAGATAAAAACAAAGCTACAAAGCTAAAAGAATATAATCAATGAAGGTATGCTCAAGAATGGAGACAAAAGTTAATTTTCATTCAAAAAGAGTAAACTTTGTTACAAACCTCTCTACAAAAAAAAGAAGAAGAAGGGAAACATGTAGGTCTTCAAGGCTCCAACCAGATTCGGAAGTCGGACTTGGTGGAATCCTGGCGACAACAATTGTAGAAGATTCCCCAGGGGCCCCAACAGCAAGCTCGACCTCATCAATATTCGTTGATAAATCCAACATGCCTCTAATTTTCTCGACATCTTTTAACAAATTGAGACAACAAGAGATGCAGGAAGGATAGAAGCGATCTGGGGTCGGATGAGAGTTGTGAGGCACCAAGGAGGCGAAGTAATCAACCCCAGCTTTACATGCTAAGGCAACTTCGGCCTTCCTTTTAGGGCCATGACACCAGTAGTCGGCCACCTTTTTTTATGCTGCTCCGATCTAGATGAGCAAGTCGGCCCTCTAATTTTTTGACAAGGGCCATGGATGCCTGAAGCTTTGATTACAACTCTTCAAAGTCCCTCATTGTCTTTTTGAGAGACAGGCAACTTGTTCGAGCCTCTACCTCAGCCGTCATCCTGCGATACTTCTCTAACTCGACCTCCGTCTTTAGATGAACCATCTCCCTTTGAAGGTCCTCGATGATCCCCATCTGCTTGGAGAACTGGATTCTAAAGCTCTTAAGGAGCTCTTCCTTCTCATCCAGACTCTGGAGCCAAGCACCTTCTTTGTGAGCTAACTCAACCTCCAAGATAGTGATCCTCTTCTCTGCCTCTTCCTTGGCCGACTTCTCCTTAGCCAGCCCTTCTTGGCATTCCAGGGAACGCTCAAGTCGATTGAAGAGAGCATGTCCTAGCAAAGTCTCCCGAGATAAACAGGCTTGAAGAGCTTGGTGTATGTCAACACTTGACAAATCCTCCAAAATCCTCTCGTTAGTACCATTCTCAATCTGGTCTAACGGAGTTCCAGATCTCCCCTCAACGCCATCATCCATCCCAATTGGCTCTTTACCAGGGCGACGAGATGCCTCAAGAATAGTACTGGGGCTGACAGCATCCTCATCGACCACTTGGGCTGTTGTCTCCCTGTCAGGAGAAGACTCGTCTATCCGCCCTATAATTTCCAAGTGGTTAAGCTGAGTAATTAGCGGATCCATCCTAACTGGTTGGTACCTCACAATTGTTTCAACTGGGCACCGCCTCTCAACCCTTATCCTTCCCCTTAATTCAGAGGCAATGTTAGCTGCTTGAGGCATCAAGACATCCACCTCCTGTACACTGAAAGCCCCCCTCGGGTTCTTATGGGGTCTAGTAGTGTAGCTCGCTCCCTCGGTTCCTGTATTCCTCTTGCGATTTTTTGCTAATAGAGGAACATGGCTCATCCTTGCCTGGAAGGCAGCAGAGGATAAGATCATGGACATGTCTAACGTTTGGATAGACACATCATCAAATAGAGCATCGCTCTCTTGTGGCCTGACATAAGAACATATCTTTTCTAGATCCGTCATCTCGGAGTCACTAAGGGTAACTGGCTGCAAATCGTCTTCATTCACCATCGACCAGTTCGAGCAGGCATAGACGTTGTCGTCGCCAAAGACGCACATGAATTGTCTCCTCTAGTCTTCATCCAACTCCAAAGAATCGGAAACAAGCTTGAACTCACCACAATAGTGAAAAGAGTAATGCGGGTCCTTCTCAGCTGACCCTATGCTGATTAAATACCCAAGCAATCTCAAGCTTGATAAGACTCCAACACGGTGGCAGATGATGATAAAAGCCACCAGAACTCCCACTGCTTTCGGATAGAGTTGGGAAGGGGAGATTTTTAGAGCGGCGTGGCGTATGTTGGACCCTAGAGGGGGGGGGGGATGATTAGGGTCTTAAGGCAATAATTGTGCAATAAAATTAAGACAATGCAATACACCACAAAATGAAAAGCCAAAGTAAAAGAGAGAAGTTTAGAAATCGTTATCTATGTGACGTGCGATATGTTCACGAGGTTCGGTCCTCCGACCTACGTCCCCGCTCCCCACTCTCGAGGAGAATTGACTACACAATCCGGTTTGGAAGCCGGAACTTCTTCTACATAACGATCTCCACGAGATCTCACAACCACACAATTGATCTCCACGAGATCAAGCTCACAACAGTAGTAAATGATGTAAAATCTCTCTCTTTACAGTAACCCTATGGCAAGGAGAATGATTACACTTGAAGCTTAGGATGTGAACTTAGAAATAGTAAGAAATGAGAATGAAAGTATTAAACTCTTTTGAAAACAAAAAACTAAACACAAGGAATTTTGCAATGAGCTTGGATAATTCTGGTGGTTGGGATACGAGGGTTTATATAGGGAAAGGAAACAGCAGCCAAAACCCTAACCAAATCTCCCAAAATCCAGTGAATCAGATTTTTTGATTCTGTACAAAAAAGAGCCGTTGGGCGATCGACGGTCGACCGTGAAAATTTCGCGGTCGACAGCACAGGTTTTCAAAACAGGTGAAAAGTTTCTGCTTTGTCTACGGTCGACCGCGACAGTCGACCGTGGGTAACTCATAAGTTTCTGTAATCAGTTTGGTCGATCGTGGTGGTCGACCGCAGGAAGTCCAGAGCTCTCTGTAATTGAGTCGGTCGACCGTCACGATCGACCGCACTATATATCTACTGGCTCTATAACTAAAACCCTAGCGTGGTCGACCGTGACGATCGACTGCGAACTGATACATGCTGATATATGGTAAAAAAGTAGATTTTGACACTTTGGAAAATTTGTAAAATACTCTCAAAAGATTTCTAAGATTTGTAGAACTTTGTAAAATATTTTTAATCATAGAACCAAAGTGTTTTGAAAAGGAATTTGCAAATAGATCCTCATGTTTGTGAAAATACATGTTTTGACAAAATCATCAAAAATATGAATATGAAAATGTCTGTGTGATATCCCAGTAGCTTCAAATAAAATCTACAACTACTTGCCTACATTTTAGCACTAGAGAGAAAATAAAAATAGCAAATATCTTTCATATAGAAATACATTTCTTGAGTCTTGATATTGCTTTTGAGTTGATGGAGCTTCTCATTGTATATAGTGTTCTTGATAAACATTGCTTCATCACTTTGCCTCTGCCTCCTTTAGATATTGTCGTTGTAGCTCATATTTCATCCAATCCTCCATATATGGTACTAACAAGCTTGATATTTATATTATCTATAATATCACTCAACAAGTAATTAGTACCGATAATGATGGTTATAAATCATCATCAAAATATAAGGGCTAACAATCTCCCCCCTTTTGATAATAACAACCAACCATTATATTGGAGCGAAATAAATATAGCTTATAGATAGTTGCTCCTCCTATCTATGAGCTCCCCCTAACCATGTGCACAAATGAGGAGATTTCTCTCCCCCTTTATCACCATCAAAATGGAGTATATGAAATAAGAAACAAGCAAAAATATACAAAATGTACCTCAAGTGTTGGCCTCCCTGTGTCACATTCATCAAGTGTTTGGAATTACGACCCCTCCTAGGCATTACTACTGTCACGCCCCGCTTCCCAAAATACCAGGGAATCGAGACGCGAGCAAGCCCGCATCGTATTAAACTGAGAAGAGATAAGTGCTAGACCCCGTCTTCTCAATCTAATACGCTAAGCGTCAAGAAATAAGAGATAAGTGCTAGACCCCGTCTTCTCAATCTAATACGCTAAGCGTCAAGAAATACAAATGAAGGCATAGGTCCCCGATCACAGTAGCGAGAATATAATAAACAACTCAGAACAGAAAGATCCATATCACAAATATAATATCATCCCAACATGCCCTTATACAAGACTAGCTATCTGAATAAAATACTAGAAAATATAAAATACAACGATTCAGGCGGAAATAGGAATGCTAGAAAAGTAAACTAAGGACTAACAGCTGATAAAAGAAATGACTAGGCTTTGGCTTCTTCTGCTCGGTCTACAGAGTACTTCTGCGGGGGATCCTCTGGCTCCTGTATGACTCCGAACTGAACCTGTCCGTCCTCTAAATCTGACGTACACCAGAGAAAACAGATGTACGTCAGGTGTATGGCACACAGCAAGATCCCAAAAGGAAGAATAGAACGGTCGTGCGACCAATGCAATAATGGTAATAACAATAGAAACATACAACTGAAATACTAATAATCTAAATATAATTTACTACTAGAATAGAATAATCTTAATAAATCCAAGAAAATCAACCAAGTAACAAGTCGATTATGCAGCTAGCGATCAGATTAATCATCCACGTAACAAGATCATACTAGATGGAATTAATACTTAAAAATCTACAACTCGAGACGTAGTACGTCGAGCGAAATAATCCAAACAAGGAAACCCTCATGTATATACCATATGTCTCGAATTATAGATAATTAAATATTAACCCCGATCTAGGTATGAAAGGAAACATATCTAGTCTGTATCTCATAATAACTCGTACACATGCAAGTAACGATATCAAGTAACTGGTCCGTATCTCATAAGAACTCGTACTCATCCAAGTTATAAGTCATGTAGCTAGTTATCCTATAACAAGTCACTGGTACACATCTCACACAGAATCAAAATTCATATTCTCGGATATCTGATTGTTCACAAATCCCCTACGTGCTTCTAATAGGACTCCACGCAAACCGATTTGGCCTGGTTCGAACTCAAGCCGACCCGGGTGAATATCACATTCACGAACCAAAGTGACGCAATAAACCTTCACTGTGGCCCATCAAACCAACCCTAGTTCGAAACAAACCTAACTGGTGCGAGTCTGGAAGAGAAATCAACAACGAAACGATTTCTCTGACCAAGTGCGAAACTGTTCACTTTGCCCAACAAACTAACCCCAGTGCGAAACGGTTCACTGGTTCTAGTCTAAAAGATACATCAACAGTCTTATCCAATCACATGAACCATGACTTTCTCCATCCCAACTCTTTTGTTTATCAAGGTCAACATACACACAGGTTTCTAAGTCTTAAACAGGACACACCAGACCACACTAGTCATGAATTTCTAACGGTTCTCAAATGTAACAAAGAGTAATAACTGCAACTAATCATATTCAACAATATCATAGCATATCACATAATTAAAATTAAGAAACATAAATCATGAATAATTCATAATAATCCCTTTTCTAAAGTAAATCTTTTAAAAATATTTATAAATGTTCTAAACAATTCCTTTTATAAAACTTTCTTAAATTATTAAAATTATTCTAAATTTATACTTATTCTAAAATAAATTCTTTTAAATTATTTATAATTATTCTAAAATAATTCTTTTGTCAAATCAACTCTATTAATCTAAAATGATTTTTCACCAAAATAGTAATTATTTTAAATTGATTATTTTGTCAATAAAATTCTTTAAAATTATAAATTAATCTAAAATAATTTTATTTTATTTTATCTTTACAGTATCTATTATCACAATATTATTTTTAATATCATTTGTCAAATAAATCCGTACAGGTCATCACAGTATATGTATTACAATGTGAATGGTCATAAGTTATTGTCCACAGTCCATTTCGTTCACAACAGTTCTATACGTTATAGTTCTCAGTCCAATATGTTCATGACAGTTCCGTATTTGTAACGAATAATTATTCGGGTAACGAGTCCGTATGCATAATAAATTTGTGATCAATCTAAAATTGTACTGAGCAAGAATAGGGATCTTGCAAGCAACTAATTAATTTACAGCGAGTCTAAGAATTGAATATCAAGTCAAGAGAGTATCGGGATCTTGCAAGCAGCTAATTAATTCAGAGCGGTCTAAGAATTGAATATCAAGTCAAGAGAGTATCGGGATCTTGCCTCGGGGTTTTTGTCGAACAAATCGACGTCGGTGGCACGAGTCGGATCCGACGCGGTGGGCATGGTGTCGAAAGATCCCCGACGAGGGGCAGCGGGAACGGGGCAGCGGCGGATCTGGCGGGTGCGGGTTCGGAGTTCGTCGGCGCGCAGCGGGGTCGGGGAGGTTGTTGCGCCGTGGCTAGCACGACGAGCTCGGGTCTCGACGGGAGGAGAAGGGCTGTTCGGACAGGACATGCGGTCTCGCCGTCGGCAGCGCAGGAGGAACAAGGGGTGGTGCTGGGGGGTTGCCGTGGCGGATCTGAGATTGGGGGTACGGGGGCAGGCTGGGCGGCCGAACAGCGAGGTGTGGCTTGGGATCAGACGGTGGAGAGGGCACTGGTGCGGTGCTGGAGGAGGGGGAGCGGGCTCGATGGAGAGAGGCGGTTGCATAGGTGGCGGTGCGAGCAGCTCGGAGAGAGGAGTGACGGTCGGCGAGCGGGGTGACTGGCAGGAGTCTGGGCTCCCGGAAGGGGAGCCTCGCGTTGGGGCGCAGCGCACGCTGGAGGAGGCCGGCGTCGAGAGATGAATGCGGCCGGCATGGTGGTACAGGCTCAGGGCTGCGGTAGGCGAGTCAGGGCAGAGCCAGGCATGGACGGGGGCTTGGCTCGCCGATAGCGAAGCGAAGGTTCGGAGCGGCTGGCTGAACGACTCGTCAGAGATGAGACAGAGAGAGAGAGAAGCAGGAGAGAGAGACGAGGAGAGAGGGGGCTGGGTGGGGTTTAAATAAGGGAAAAAATGAATAAAAAATTGAAAAAAATAAAATAAATTAATGAATGCGGTTCGCGTGCAGCCGTTTTTTTTTGAAAAGAAGAGGAGGGAGAGAACGGGGTTGTTGGGGTAGCTGATGGGGGTTTGACGCTGGAAGCAACAACTTAGAGTATTTTCAAATAGTTTCAGGTATTTAAACGAAAATAATTAAAATAAATAATTTCGAGTACTTAAAAATTAAACTAATTACATAATAATTATCTATAAATAAAAACGTACATGTTGAGCTAATACAACAGTTGATACGAAACTGTCGAAATATACCCATATTGTACAATTAAACGAAAATAATTAATAATAAAAATATATTTACTTACATTTAAAATTAAATAATTATGTGACAATTATCTACACGATAAAAACGTACCAGTTATGCTAATACGATAGCTGATACGTAATAATTAAAATAATACAATAATTTACACAAATAATACGTAATTAATAATTCAATATAATACAAGAATTAATACGTAATAGTAATAATATTACGACGTATTATTTAAAATAATACGTAATAGTATCGGTAAACCAACGGATAAATTCCAGAAATTTTCATTGCACTAAATTAATTTATAAATATAAAAACCATTTAAATAAATATAAAACTTAGACTTTAAATCATAGAAAATTCTAGAAAATCGAGAAAAATAAAAATACTCTTTTAAAAATCATAATTAAATATTTTAAAATACCAAAAATTTATTTTAACTAATATTAAAATTTTACGGTCATTACAACTGCCAACGCACTCCTCTTGGAATTGACCCCAGTCCTCCCATACACTCCTCTTGGTAATTTTATGTGTTTAGGCATGTTGTGAAAATGAATGCATATGATGTTCAACTAACCAAACAAACAAGCAAAACTTTTTACATAATGCATAAACCTAAACCATTTCTTATACGACAAAAATCTTCTTCACTAAGAGGCTTGATAAAGATGTCCGCTAATTGAAATTTAGTATCAATATAAACAAGGAATACATCTTGCCTCTCTACATGATCACGTATGAAATGATGGCGTACATCAATATACTTGGTTCTAGAGTGCAAAACAGAATTTTTTGAAATATTAATGGCACTAGTATTATCACAAAATTTTTTTGTGTTTTGACAAAGCAAATCGTAGTCAACTAAACTTTGTTTCATCCATAAAAGTTGGGCACAACATAAGCCAGCGGTAATGTATTCCGCTTTTGTACTAGACAAGACAACATAATTTTATTTTTTGGAAGCCCAAGAGACAAGAGAGTTACCCAAAAATTAACATGTACCACTCGTACTCTTGCGATCTACCTTACATCCGGCAAAGTAGGCATCACAAAAACCATAAAGATCAAAAGAGGTATTTTTTGGATAAAATAAACCAAGACCAATTGTACCATTGACATATTTAATAATTCTTTTAACCACAATTAAATGGACGTTTTTGGAGAAGCTTGAAAACGTGCACATGCACACACACTAAACATGATATCGGGTCTATTAGCGGTAAGGTAAAGAAATCATCCAGTACAACTTCACCATCATGGCTAAATTGTAAGACCTTGGTACCTTATCAGGGATAAACCCAAGACACAATTACAGAGGTCTCGGCCCTACCGACTCATCAAGCCGACACTCCGGTGTCGACACAAGAGGTGATGCTAGCCGGTACGAGAGATCGTGACCTACCAGATGAGTCGACATCTTTATATCGACTCGAGAGATGGTTATTAGCTGAGATAAGATGACATTTCAACTAGACGGACAAGCCGACACTCCTAAGTCGACGCGAAAGGTGGTGCCGGTCGACCCTATTGTCGAGGATGACCCTATTTAGGGTACTCGATCACTCACTAGGCATTTCTTAGAAACGACTGGAGGGACATTCCCTGCTGTCGACTAAGTTAAGAACTCAGCCCTAACCTCAAGCCTCTCCCCCAGAGCATATGTCGACATCTCAGTCCATCTCGGACAAGCCTTATCCAAATTTTGGCCTGATAAGTCTCCATGACTTGTCAGCTCAATCACTTCCTAGAAAATACGGAGACACTCTCTCCCATAATGAACTGACTTCCCCTCTAGTGGTCGGTCGATATCTATAAAGCTAGGGATGATTTAGTATGCTCACGTGACTTCTGCCACAACTCACAAGTCACTTCCCAAATATCACAGAGACACCATCTCCCAGGCTGAAATGACTTCCCCTCCAGTTGCCAGCCGACATTTGTAAAGTAAGGGATGACTCACCTTCTAGCTCATACTTGGTCACTGCCATTTTGCACGGCCGAAATAAGCAATCTGTGATGGACATCCACTATATAGATGTATGCTATTCACCATGAGAGAAGAGGAGGGCAGAAAAACAATAAAAAATCTTCCTCTTGACCCAATTTGAGAGATGATCATCTCTAATGCACATAGCATAAGAACACATAGTTCTAAACATCACTCAAGCTCACGTTCATCAATTGACTTGACCATCGGAGGAACCACAGGAGAACGGTCCCCGTCCTCTCACGAGTTCTTTCTATCTATAAAGTATGAACATCAAGCCCTTGTTTAAGAACTAGGCATAAAGTCGAAGAAGGTAACATGCCCTCCATCATCCTTCATCACCCCGCAACCATCATCTTCTGGTTAATTGGCTGTTTGATATCAAGCATCAACAACGGACATGACCCCTATCATTAAACTCTAAAACCCTAGGGTTATGGTCTCTTTAGGGCGCATTTGGTGCACTAACACAGTCAAAGCAATAATTGTGTAAATGACACTTTCGATTGCAATACGTGCAATGAAAAGAGTGTATTTATTTATGTTGACCTTGTGGTTGTGCACGGGAATCATTTACAAACATAGATGATCTTTTAAATTCATTTTGCAAGTGAGAAACATTATTAAACAAATGTGGTCTTATTGGAACATTTTGTGAAATTGAAGCTTTTTGCAAATCAAAACAATATTTCCCTAAATAACCAACTCTACCACAAAGATTACATTCAAACACACGATATCTTTTAGAAATATTTAGCAAATATGAAACCTTTTGTAAATCAAAACAAAATTTTGCTAAATGGCCAAAGTGACCACAAAGATCCCATTTATACACATTAGCATTCTTATGATGAACTTTATGTGCATGTGTATGTGTATATTGTGATGAAGCTTGATGAGATGCACAAACATGATTAGGCTTGATGGATTTTTGTGCATTATAACAAAATTTAGCAATATGTCCTTTTCGGCCATAAATGGAACACTTGTAAATATTGTTATACATGTGTGCATAGTGTGTAGGTTTCTTGAAAGAATTTATATGAGACTTTGCACATAAGTCCATAAGCTTATTATTATTGAGAATACATATTTTTAATATTGAATCTAATGATGATATGCAATTCTTAACATGATTCAACTCATTTACTTCCACAAATGCATTGTTATTAGAAGTAGAGGAAACATAACCATTTACAAAAGATTTAAATTCATTCCTAATGGTTTCTACTTCTAGCATGGCATTGTTTTCCTCATGAGTTAAGCTAGCAACTTTTGAAATTAAGGAATCATGATCCAACTTTTATTTTTCATTATTCTCTTTGAGGATCACATTCTCATTAGAAATTGTACCAAACTTAGATGCTAATAACTCATGATCGGATTTTAAAACAACAAGCTTGCTTTTTAAATCTTTAAAATTATGTTGCAACTTCTTATAGTCATTCATTAATTTTTAATATCCACAGGCAAGTTCATCAATAGTTAATTTATCATCATTATCAGACTCGCATACCTCACTGGGGCTATCACCTAGTGGCCGTGTACATAAAGATGCTCCATTTGAACTTGAGGAAGAAGCCGCCAAAGCGCGTTAGATCTCCTCCAACTTTCCTTGATGTGCTTCTATAAACTTCCATAATGTGTAAGCACTATCAAAAGAATCAAGCATGTTAGATAAAGATGAGTCAAAAGCATTTTGCAAGAATTCTAACAAGAGCTTGTTCATAGTAAATATTCTTTTGTTATTTTTACTCCACTTGGATTTCTTCGTAGTGGGTACAATATAAGCACAGTTAATAATTTCTCATAAATTAAAATATCTAGATGTAATAAAAAGTTTAAATCTAACACATCATTAGGCATAGGGGAAATTATTTATTCTAGGAGTAATATTAATGGCATAACCTAAGCTAGGTACACCATGAATATCCATAATATATGATACAAGCAATATACAAAAATCTCAAAACTAGATTAGCAAGATATGATAACTTGGATTTTTGACTCTAGGCGGTTAAGCCTCAAATCAAGAGCACCAAGCTCTGATACCAAATGAAATTACCCTAGGGGGGGGGGTGAATAGGATAAATACTAATCTAATCCAATTTAAAACTTATTAAACATTTTATTATTGCAAGTGTGATATCAACGAATTTATGAGCAAGAATATGTAATATAAACAAGGACGAAATAAGATGCAATAGGCGATATAAACAATGAGCACAAATATAAATGTACACCAATGACAAAAACAAAAAAAAAACGATATGATCACGGAGTTCGGTCAACCTTTGACCTACGTCTCTGCTCCTCATCTTGAGGAGATCTCCACGATTTTTCAACAAAGATACTACACACTCGGTTTTCTAGCTCATTGAAAACTCTCACAATCGGTTTTCTACGCGCACCGATAAACGTTTACAATTCATACACTTGTAACTACACAATACACCTTCTAAGTGTTGGCCTAGCCTGTGTCCTCTTCCTCAAGTGCTCAGATTTATAACCTCTCTCTAGGCTTTACTACCGACGTCACTCCTCTTGAAATCGACACCGTCTCTCATCACACACTCCTCTTGGTGTACTTGTGTATTACAATGTGATTCTCACAATTTGGCTCAAATAAAAGATTTTGTTCTCTGACAAGGTGAGAACTAAGTTTATGCTCACTCAATCACACCCATAACCCAAATATACTATATGTGAAAATACTCAAGCTCAATGGTTGTGTGTGAAACAATAAGTAAATATGAAATCTAAACTCAAATAAATCTAGCAAATTTATAAGATAAATAAAATGCAAATAAGCTAGATGAGGAGTTTAGAAAAACTTCTCTAAGAACAAAGGATGTTGATGATGATTTGAGGTTGAACTCCTCAAATACGAAGTCAACCTCTTCTCTTTGTGAAACTTTCTTCACACAAACAAACCAAACTTTTTCTCACTTAAAACTCAGAAACAAACAACCCAAAACACTTTTAAAAACACCTCAAAAACTCTACCAAAGAACCAATGTAGGGGTATATATAGCTCCAAAATCACAGCTCACAAAAACTAGTCGTTGGCTGGAAAAACACTATAAGTCGACTTATAACAGGGATGAGTTGACTGATAAACTAGCCGTTGGAACAATGTTGGCAGATTTTGGAATTTTTGCGTAGCTAGCTTTCTAAAATCCATTAAAAATAGTAAATCAACTACAAAAATCATGAAATTTTGGAAAATGGTTATAAAAATTTAATAAAACAGGTTAGAAAAAGAATTTCTCAAATTTTATTTTCTATTTGTGAAAACTCATCTGTTTTGTAAAAACATACACAAACGTGAACTTATTAAAACTTGATTTTGTAAATTCAATTAAATATAACAAATTAACTCCAAAATTAGTAAAACTTTAAAAAACATTTATAAACATGAAAAAAACATGTTAAAGAAGAAATTTTTTAAATATCAGTTCGTATTTGTAAAAACTTACTATTTTGCAAAACGGTTAAAATATGTGTTTGTTTCAAACTTGATTTTGATGGAATTTTTTCAAACAATTTTTGAGATATTTTTAAATGGATTAATAGACTTTAGAAAAGATATAAAATATTTGTGTTAAGTCAATAATCCAATTTTCTCAAAACGTGTACGTGTATGAATTGAGCTATAAGTATAACCACACATAATATAAAGTCAATAAGTTTGTCTTGGTTTGCTTTGCGGATGAAGCTTGATCTTGAATCTATAACTTTAATTGTATTGCCTTCATTCCGGTATTCCACCAACCTCCTTTAAATGTGACCGTGAATGCTCAATCCAACCAACCTCTAACTATGTTGTTTGTTTAGATTACCTAATAGGAAAATACAAACACTAGACAAACGATATTAGGGATTGTTTGTAAATCATCATAACAAGATTAGATAGTAGACTCATAAACATGAATCCTAACACTGTCAAAATTGACTAACCGATGTTACACTTGAGTCTTAGGCTTATCTGTTTAAGCCACTTAACTTTTCACTTAATTCCTGATGTGGAACTAAATGGGGGTCTCACACATTAATTCTAACCCATATTTTCATATTGAAACAAACACTAAAAACACTTTTCTATGAAAATCAAGATAATATTTGGAAATAGGTTTTATAATTGAAAACATATTCCCTTATAATTATGAAAAACTCCTAAACAAGCTTTAGATTTCATATAGCTTGTGGTCGAATATCATAATTTCAAGAAAAAAGGAACTTTTTCGAAAAAATTAACAATCATTCCACAGTAATTGTTTGCTTTATCTGCACTCTTCTCACTTCTTTATTCTTTTTCCAAAAAATTGGTTGAGCATGGAGAAAATTGAGACTTCCTACATTTCCATAAAAGTAACTAATTTTTCTTTATAGATTTTTTGTTTGACATCTTTCAGATTTTGAAATTAGTTCATCAAATTATTATTAGGCACCTCAAATCTTAAGTTGTTTGAAACAAGTCCCTCAACTTGTTTAAAGGGCTATTAGATGCTCCTGTTCTTAAGACATTTTGAAATTAGCT
>NC_033794.1:45362463-45363103 GCF_001876935.1 Asparagus officinalis | reverse complement strand
ATAAATTAAAAGGATTAATTTGAGACAACTTACAAGAATTTGGCAACCTGGTAGCAAATTCAATAATTTGAGGAACTAATTTCCCTCTAATTGTTATGTCCGCCATCAATTTAGGGGCTAATTTCAAAATAGCCTAAGAAGTGGGGGCCTAATTACTATTTCAATGATTCGAGGGGCTGATTTCAAAATGACCTATGAATGAGGGAGCTAATTATATTTTCAGTGATTTGAGGGACTAATGTCAAAATTTGAAAGATTTAAGGAATAATATTGAAAAAACCCCTTCTTTATAATACACCATAATACAATATCATTGAATTTTGAGATATATTAAAGGGTTAATTTCACAAAACTCCCCAAACTTCATGGGGTGTTGAACATAATCCCCTTAAATGTTGTTTATCTCATATGCCCCTCCTGAACTATGGGGTGCCTCACAAATTTCGGTTGTACTTTAGTTTATTTCACCTAATTCCCCTATGTGAAATTTGCGGATAACTAAAATGTCTTTGAGTGAAAATTTTTCTAAACTTTATCACGTGTTATTTACAAGCAACATACCCTCTCCCATAATGTTTGAGTTTTTTTTCCTCTCAAAAACAATTTTAGTTATTTATAAATTACAGGCATGAGAGTTAGG
>NC_033794.1:45347997-45362453 GCF_001876935.1 Asparagus officinalis | reverse complement strand
TGAAATTATAGGATCGGCTAAAATCAGCAGAACCTTATTTATGTTATTTTACGCGAGGGAAGTTAAAATTTTCTGTTCCCACCAACCTAAATCAGTTAACTAACAACATGACTTCATTACCCGATTCACAAATTATTTTCCCGCCCCCAACAAAGATCCAACACTATCACAAAAACTAACTTATAACAGATAAAATCAAATTTGATTCTATTTAAACCCCTATCCTTAAAACCCTAGGTTTCTCTTTTCAACACGACAATGGTAAAACTAAAACCCTGACAACAATGGTCTCTCTATCTTCAGGGAAGAAGAAAGTCACTCCTTTGCCTCTTCGATCTCGATCCCAGCATCAAAGATTACCAAAGAAAAACGCATGCTGGGATTTATGTTGGACAATGCTCTGCATCCATCTCTGCATCATCTTTGGCTTCATGCTCTACTCTGGGATGATCCATGTCCACTTCTCTTCAGGTATTCATACAATTTTTCTCCTTTTCCCCTCTGTTTTCGATGATTTATGAGTTTTGAGTCCTGTTTCAGTTGGTGGGCATCGGTTTGTTAGAGTGAATAATGCACAGTCGAGTGATCTTACCACATCTATTGAAGAAAGATTGGTGAATAAACTTGTATACGACGATGAGTTGGATTCCAGCGAATCGCCAGCTCGGCCTACGGATTTGATTGCAAAAAAGCACCCTTGTGAGGGTTTCACGAGACATCCTCCTCCATCACATTCTAGAAAAAGAACTGGGCCCCGAAGTAAGATTTACTAAGAGGAAGCACCAAACTAAAATTTACATATTATGTCTAAGGAAATATTGTTGTGTTTATGTTTTCAGGTTGCGATGTTTGCTATGTCCCTGTTGACGAAGCAGAATCGTATATGCCATCTTTGCCATCAGAATCACCAGTTTTGAAGAATTTGTCGTATTATTATGCTAAAAATCCTATACAGAAGAAAGAATTGGCAAATGGAGAGAAACTCAAAGGGTCTGACTTTGGTGGTTATCATTCTCTCATGCTTCGAAATATTTCATTCGATATACAAAATTCGATGATTGTTCCCTGCGGGTATGTTTTCTTACCTCCATATTTATTGTAAACTGTGGATCTTTGGTGTAAAGTTTATGTTTTTAATCAGTTTTAATTACGATCTTGCAGGTTTGTTCTAGGAAAAAGACCTGGAAGGGGAACTGGGTTCGACATTAACTTTGCAGATCTTTTACAGATGGAGGAATGTCGTGGAATAGTTGTTGTATCTGCTATATTTGGTACTAATTTATCAAACTATTTTTGTACTTTTTGTTCTCAGATTTTGTTTGCTTAACAAAGACTTGTTCTTATAGTTTGTTGGCTTAACAAAAACCATTTTTTATGATGTCTATGTCATCAGCTAATTTTGATGTACTGCATCAACCAAGAAATATCAACGAAAGGTCAAAGAAAAATGTGTGTTTTTTTATGTTTGTGGATGAAGAAACAGAAACCATCATAAAGAAAGCCGCTAAAGTTAATAAAAAAGCCAAACAAATTGGGTTATGGAGATTGGTAGTGGTGAAGAATCTACCATATGACGATCCAAGACGAACTGGAAAGGTACTCTTTTTTCTTCTAGATTATCAACAGATTTTGTTATTTGGGATCTTAATTATAATTGCATATTTGGGCTCAAAAAATGAAGCATTGGAAAATTTTACAGAGGATAATGGTCTCTTCGTTATGCCCATTCCTATCCTCGCCCTAGTGATAGAATCCTTTGGTTTCTGCATAGGGAGTGCCATCAATTTGGAAAGACGATTTTTTTGTTGAATCAGTTGAACAATAAAAAGAAGATCGTTAACTTGATGGATGTCGTTATTGTGAATAATGTTTACTTTTTGGCAGATTCCCAAGCTTCTAATTCACAGGCTTTTCCCAAATGCTTGCTATTCAATATGGATTGATGGAAAGCTTGAACTTGTTGTAGATCCTTATCAGATTCTTGAAAGGTATAGCAATACTATATATTGAGACGATATTAAACGTTATATCTTTCTATAATTAGAAATTTGTTATTAAAGTCATGTACTGAATAATAGACTTGAGCACCATGAACTTTTGATTTCAGATTCTTGTGGAGGGAAAAAGCTGATTTTGCAATTTCCAAACATTATGCACGCTTTGACGTTTTCGTGGAGGCGGAACATAATAAGGCTGCTGGAAAATATGACAACTCCTCTATTGACGCTCAGATTAACTTCTATAAGGAAGAGGGTCTTACTAATTTTTCTCCAGCCAAACATCCTATTATTAGCGGTAGGGCTAGCTTTAATTTCCAAAACTTACAGGGAAAAATTCTAATTTTTATTTGATTGCAACTTTTACAATATGTAGATGTCCCTGAAGGGTGCGTTATAATTAGAGAACATACTCCTATAAGCAATCTTTTCGCTTGCCTTTGGTTCAATGAAGTCGATCGTTTTACTTCAAGGGATCAAATCAGTTTCAGCACTGTAAGAGACAAGATATTGTCCAAAGTAAAATGGAGTGTTAACATGTTTGAAGATTGTGAACGGCGCAATTTTGTTATTCAGGTAAATAAAATAACTTCAATATGCTCCACAGTTATTTCTTATTTTGATTAAGGTTAATGGCCCATGAACCCCCTGAAGTATCACTGTTTTGAACTTACTACCCTGTAGTTTCCTTATTGTAGATAGACCTTCTGGGTTTTTATTTTTATTTTTATTTGTCACTTTTACACTTAGTGGGGGTTATTGGTTGGGATATTTTGGGGGATAATGGTATAATTTTGGGGATTCTATTTCATAGTGTTATTTATTGGGACAATGGAACAAGGATAATACCTTTTTGTTTTATTGGATTTTTGGAACACTAGTGAGACAATTACACCACTTGGGATAAAATTACCCCACTCATATATAAAAATTTTGTCCCAATAGTAAAAATTTACCCCATCCTCTATATTGGAACAATGTTGTTCCACTTTGAAGGCAATTGGGATAATTTTAAAATATTTTTGTATTACTTAACTAATACATGCAATTATATTATAAATATATGACATGATATATAAAATATAACATATATTAATATTTTAATAACATAATTTAATAACATATATTAATAATATTATATAATAGTAATTATAGTATAACTTATTTATTATAATATTGTATAATATTGTAATAACATATATTAATAATATTATATAATAACATATATTAATATTTTAATAACATATATTAATAATATTATGTAATATATTATTATATAATAGTAATTAGTAATTATAGTATAACGTATTTATTATAATATTATATAATATCATATATTAATATTTTAATAACATAATTTAATAACATATATTAATAATAACTATTAATAACATATATATTAATATTTTAACAACAAATATATAATATTTTACATAACATATTTAATAGTATTATTAATAATTATTATGTAATATTAATTAGTAATTATAGTATAACGTATTTATTATAATATTATATAATATTTTAATAACATATATTATTATATAATATATTTATTATATAATTAATTTATAAATTATTATTATAGTTATTATATATATGACATACTATTATAATATAATATAATAATTACTAATATTTAGTAAAATATTATGATATTAATATAATATAATTACTATAGTATGAAATAATATAATATATTAACTATAACATGATACCTTTTAATATATATTATAGTATTATCATGTTAATATATATATGTTATATGATATTTTAAAAAATATTACATTGAATAAAGTAAAATATTATAATATTTTATAAAGTACATTATATCCTATGATACTATATTATAATATATTAAATTAAATAATATATTATTAAAGTATTATATTATATATATTATTCATATATTATATCAATTATTATATAATGTAGCATACTAATATAATGTTAATTAGTAATTATTGTATAACATATTATATTTTTGTATAAATAAAATAATATATTATATTAAATATTATATTATTAAAATATTATATTATATATATTGATATTATATTATATTAATTATTATATATAGTATAGCATGCTAATATAATATAATATAATAATTAATAATAGTAATTTGTAAGTATAGTACAATATATTATATTTTAATATAAAGTAAAATAATATTTATATTATAATAATATACTAAATAATATACTAATAATATACTAAATCAATTGGATAAGTTAATTTTGAAGTAATTAATAGATAAAATTATATTTTAATAAGGTGCAACATCATCAATTATCCCACATGAATTGTCAAATCAAAGGCTCAAATTATCCCATTATCCCACTTTATCCCACTCAAAATATCCCAAAAGGATAAAATTGTTCCATTGGAACAATTTTCCCACTTGGCCCCAATTTGTCCCAACCAATAACCCCCCTTAGACTCACTAATTTCACCCATGCGTAATATCTTACAAAATTTCACTCAGGGTAAGAGAGTCACCCATGAGTAATATCTTACAAATTTCACTCAGGGTATAAGAGTAAAAAAAGTTTAATCCAGGGGTTCTCAACGCAACAAGGAAACAATAGGGACAGTAACAATACTGCGGTGGGTCCATCTGCATTTAATCCTTTTGATTAATACAATCATCCTTTTTAGTATGTCTACATTCTGAAATGAAATGTATTTTTTGCAGTCACATCACAAGGATTTGTTAGAGAAAAAGAATTCAACAGCCACTCTCAAGCTTCCTCCTTCAGACACAGTGCCTAAAGACTCAAGTAGTGAACAAAGATTGCTACCAACAAAATCCACAAAGAACATAAAGGATGAGAAAATTGATCTAAGGCATTCATCTTCACGCACATTGCCAAATGACTCAAGTACTAAGAAAAGACTGATAACAATACAATCAGTGGAGAATGTAAAGGATGATAAAATTAGTCTAAGGCTTCCTTCTTTGCATAAAGTGCCTAAAGACTCCAGCATTATACAAAGACCGATAGCAACTCAATCGACAAGGGACAAAATGGGTGAAAAAATTGTTCCAAGGCATCACAATCGAAAACTTCCCCGTTCTAGGAGAAAACATGAGACTTAAACACTATCTATGCTATATTGTTGTGGGGGTCAAAAGGCTTAATCTGCTTTATGAGGTAAGAAATTAATCAGAGTTTTGGCGATATTTCTTGTGTTCTATATTGAGATGGAATGTAGAGGAATCTGCATAGTTGTGTGTATCCTCATTAAAACTAACGTGCTACGTTATATACACTTTGTACTTTTGAAGGTGGTGCTGCGATTTCTGTGTACTTTTTGGGTTGTTTCATTAAATATTTATTAATGGAATAGAAGATTACTTGTTAATTGTGAGAACGTTATCTTTATGATCTGAAGCTTCACTTGGTGAATTTTCTAATTGGACAATTGTATTATGTGGTTTGGATAATTGTCATTATGTCACTGACATTGAGCACATTTCGCCTTGAATGTGTATGGTGAAGACATATGTTCAAAGTTCATTGAGTTTTATCAAGTGGATTTACGAGATTTGGTATTATTTTTCTGGACGATACTTTTTGGGTAGTCAGATTCTGGGTATCAAAGTGCAATACTTGATTACGTTCCTTGTTTGGTTAAAAAAATCCATCTTCGGTGCATTAATCAGGTTTAGCCTTTTCATGTCTCTTGGCACTGAGTTGTACCCGATTTTTTACTTGCAGGCATTTTTCATGCCAACCCAGACAGAAGGTCGAGTAGAATTTGACGTTTGAGCTGAAAGAAGTTTTACAAAACAATTTTGTCTTGAAAAGAAAAGTTTTAGCATATATTCCCTACGTGTATCTTTCTTTCGCCTTGTAGAAAAGACCAAGAAAGATGCTTCACATATGCATTTCTGTGGTTCGATGCTATCTTCTGTAGTGTTCTCAACAAAGTCTCCAAAGCCTTATCTAAATATATAGAACTGGGCCATCTCTTCTCGATGAAATATGACCTCCACTCAGTTACTGAACAATAGAGAATACTAATACTTGTACAAATATTCGAGAGCTTTTAAATCATTTTGACCAGCATAAACTATCACTTCAATCAAATGATTACAACAGTGTGTCAAGAAATTCTCTGTAAAGACCGCAAGGATCTAATCATCTGTGCCTATGGTTTAGTTCTCTTAATTGGTTGTACTTATTTCATCTTACCAATTTTCGTTTGTTTATCATTTATGAGGATGCTCTTTTTTCTCTAATAAATCAAGGAAGATTTTCTTTATCAAAAGTAGGTTTTGAGGACATTTGGGATCTCCACATCATGCATACATCTTCAAAAAAGAGGCTGAGAATTCCCTACTTCAAGATCATTGTAATGTAGTAAATGTTTATCGTAATATCCCGTTTTGTACATTCTCAAAAGTTCTTCTTGTAGGATTTAATTTGGCTCAACATTGCAACATCTTACAATAGATTTCCATTTTCTCCTTTAACATGCTTTATTAAGACCGTCTGTTAAGAAATTTCATGACTAGTATTTGGTCAGGAACAAGTGAAAGCCAGCAAGAAACATGCTCATCAGTGACGTACTATGAATAACAGAAGTTCCTTAAACAAGACATGACAAGAATTATTACATAGCCAGTTGAAGAAGCCAGAGTCTGACTTCCTTCTAGCCTTAAAGATGCATACAGGCCCTAGGCAATGATGGAACTTAATACATATTTGATTCTTTCATCCCTTTATGATATAGATATAGGGGAACATTTCCTTCGATTTCGTCTTTCATTCACCACAGCCACAACCGGCACAGGTGCAGTTGGTTTTGCACTTACACTTGCCATCGTTCTCCACAACATCGATGACCTCCTCAAATTAAGGTTCTGCAGGAAATTATCATAATTATCAAAAAAGACAGATGATATCCACAATTTTATGTAATTTAGGAGAATACCCTGCATCTTTTCAAGTGTAAATGTAATATATAAATATAGTGGGCAATAAATGATGATAGAGGGCATTTTCTCTGGTCTAAACTGGCTATAAGTTTTAATATCAAACAAGAACAAATAGTATTAAATATGAATATTGTGTATTACACATATCATTTATCCGAGAGAATTCCCTCATATGACGTACAATACCCATTAATGTCAAACTTAGATATAATTAAATATAGAGGGACATTTTCCTCGTTGCTATTGTTTCTAGCATAAAAAATGATTATGTAGGTGCATGAAAGTATTTACAGATGCCAGTTTGGCATCAGTACCTTTTCTCTGTCTCAACGATCACAACTCCATAATCGTTTTCTTTCTTCCTGAAATCACAAGTAAATTTCTTTTGATAGCTGCTTGAAATTTAGCTGATAAATTATACAAGTTTTTGTAAAAAATAATTAATTAAAGATAGTGCAAAGTCTGATTTCTTTCATTAATCACTTATAGAGAATCCCGTGCCAACTGATGTTCATGATGCTTATTAGTTAATTAACTAAAAAATCCAGTGGAAAACGAAAAATTAGTAGACAAGAAAAATGGTTCAATACATGCGTCTCTACCTCCAAAATCAGCTAAAAAACTTTATTTTATACCTACAAAATGTTATGTTCAGTACGTATCACCATGGCTAAGATATCGAATTATTTCATTTAAAAAAAATTAAGCTACTCTATGGAAGCTTAGGGGATTTTTTTGTGCTCGGTGAGGCTAGAATTGGCGGATATTTATATGTTTCAAACATTCATATCATTCATTGATTTTTGTGGGCGAGTCCACAATCACCTTTGCATTCTCTTCCTCTTTCAAGATGCATACAAATGACTGAATGAGCATAGGGATTCCACAAGCAACCGCCTGACTTTGTGCATTTCAATCCAGAACTAGATGTAATTTATGCTTAGCTAGGGTTTTTAGCTTATATAGTTTGGTTCCACCAAAAAAAAACAGTACATTTTGTATAATTCTTATAGATTTAAAATTCAATGGTCTTCACTTTTATGGGACACAACTGCCATATAAGACTTAGTTTCATTTTCTGAGATGTAATATAAAGGAATCTGCGCAGTTGTGTATATCCCCGTTAAAACTAATGTGCAGCTTATGTACACTTCGTGCTTTATATGTGGCAGGGGCGTACCAGGGTACTCTTGCCCTAGGCAGCTGCCCAGGGTAAGAAAATGGCCGGCCCTCTACGTCCTAGTTCCTACTTCTCCGCCGGTTGGTTGGCCCTCTACGTCTTCGGCCTCCTCTTTATGGGCGTCGCCCTCTCCGTCGCTGTTCCGGCCACGGTGGTGACCTGGATCACCGTCCTCATGTTGCTAGCATTCGCGTGGAAACCAAGGAGGACACTGGTGATGGAGGTAGTCTGGCAGTGACATATCCCAACGATTTTTTGCCCAGGGTAAAAAAAATTCATGGCTACGCCACTGATATGTGGTGCTACCTTTTTGTAACTTTTGTCATGTCCAAAATAACAGAGGAATATAGATACGGAGTGCGCTACGGCATCGACCTATGCACATGACAAGTCTTATGCACATGTTAAACCTGATCATATAGCTTTTCTCAAAATACATAAAAGCTCATGATGATATAAGTTTAGAGCAAACTATAAATATACCTAATTAGTACGTATAACCCAAAAGCTCACTGTTACATGCACTTTACAAAACCAAACTATACTATCTAGCCATACACGTGGCAAAAGTGAGCCTACTTTATGATGCCTCTTTACAAAGCTTTCATCCAAAAATTCCGCTCGCACATTCTTACATGAAAGCTAAGAATTTTTTTTAAAAAAACAACAGTGTGATCTAATGCCCAGTGAGAGTTTCTAGGTACCTAACAAAATAATTATTATCAAAATATTAAATTATAAGTTTTACACCTTTGGTTCTGAAATGACAAATTATGGCATAAAAGAAGACATTGATAGTATTTTCAAGAAAGAATATAATAATTTAAAATTCTTCTTACATGCAAATTGAATACATTGTCTTAAATCAAATTTTGCAATCAAGATGTACAGTGTAAAAATGGAAAACAAAAATTTGTGTAAAGCAAGAAATTTTTGTTTTCTCAAATCATGATGAGTTGTTCACATAGTTACAAGAATCTCATCATAGGTCACACCAAGGTTACGAATATTATAGCTCAATAGCATGGGAATGCATAAAACATATAAGAGAATAGATAATTCCTAAGAACAAAATGCAATTAACACTATCATAGCCGCTTGAAAGATCAAAAATGCCCAAAAAAAGCTATATCAGAAATGCCCAAAAAAGGCTATATAAAGGTGCATTCACCATATGACAGACACAAACATAACACTTCATAATAGATTTTTGAAGGGTTTTTAAATCATTAAGAACATTTGCTAGGCAATATATGTTAGACCCTAGAGGGGGGGGGGGGGGGGCAAAACGATATGATCACGGAGTTCGGTCTAACCACTTGACCTACGTCTCCGCTCCTCACCTCGAGGAGATCTCCACTATCACAACCGGGTTTTCTACGTTCACCCGAACAACGTTTACACCTCACAATACAATCACTATGCAATCACACCTCACACACTAAGTGTTGGTCCTAGCCCGTGTCCTCCTCCTCAAGTGCTCGGTTACAACCTCTCCCTAGGCAC
Source organism: Asparagus officinalis (assembly GCF_001876935.1). NCBI lineage: Eukaryota > Viridiplantae > Streptophyta > Magnoliopsida > Asparagales > Asparagaceae > Asparagus > Asparagus officinalis. The sequence goes on along the minus strand of NC_033794.1, from coordinate 45,352,822 downwards.
GTCAACCGACGCCACTCCTCTTGGATTCGACCCCGTCTCTCACCACACACTTCTCTCGGTGTACAAGTGTATTACAAGTGAATCCTCATAATTAAGCACAATATAACAAATGATTGTTCTCTCTAACAAGGTGAGAACTCAATTAGGCTCAACTCAATGTCACACAACCCACAACCCAATTATATAATGTATGCAATTACAATAAGCTCAATGGTTGTGTGTGTAAACAAAGAGTGAAATCAAATCTAACTCAAATAGAAAACTAGCAATAAGAATATGAAAATCAATAATAAAATTGCTAGAGAAAAGTGTTAGAAAACTTCTCTAAAACACAAAGAAGATGATGAAGAGGATTGAGAAAGAATCCCTCAATCTGCAGTGAAGCTTCCTCCTTTGTAAACAAAAACCAAACTTAAAACAACCTGTAAAACTCTTTTAAAACCCTTGTTTAAAACCTTGTTTAAAAATTTCTTAGATCTCTTGAAAGAGAGCAGCAATAAGGTATTTATACCCACTCTAAATCTCAGTCAAAACCCCTAACAAAAGACAAAAACAACCCCAGCAAACAGCTCAGGAAATAACCGTTGGGAAAGCAACGGTCATATAGGCGGTCGACCGGTGGAAATATCGATCGACCGACGGAGAGCAAAAACACGAAGAAAAAGTTCTGGACCATCGTCGGTCGACCGGTGCGGTCGACCGATGGAGCTCTCGGTCGACCGCATCGGTCGACCGACCAACTCTCTGCTGCATGCTGACGAAAGAACAATTGAGCGGTCGACCGGTATGGTCGACCGAAAACTGACACAACAGAAAACTGATATGATGATTTAAAACACTGTTTAAAAATATCAAATAAATTCCAAAAAATGTAAAACTTTGGGGAATGATTGTAGACAGATAATAAACATGTTACAACGACTGTTTATCAGAATGGACCTCCCAAATGAAAAATATCATCATTTTACAAAATAGTCCAAAACATGAAAATATGAGATACTTAAATTTTGATGTTTTGACATAAACCAACTTTTGAAACTTTGTGAAATATTTTTATAGACTTAGTAAAATATGTATAAACTGATATTGAAGTCTACAAACTAAGAATATAATATTTTCACAAAATTGCATAATCTATGCAATGTTTTCAAAAACACAATAGAAAATATGAAATATATAATTTTATATATATAATCATAAAAACTCAAAACACATGTATGTATATATATAACTATTTATATGCATAGAAACCAAAACTTATGTGTATATATATATATATATATATATATATATATATACAACACAAGTTTTGGCTTTCATGTTTATAAATATGAAATTACATAAAGAATGTACAAACACTAGATAAACAACATTAGTAGTAAATTGTTTGTAAATCATCATCAAAACAAGAAGGCCAACAATCTCCCCCTTTTTGATGATGACAAACAATTTACAAAAAGGATATATGCATGAAAGGGAATGAATATATAAATTATAATTCACATGCATATAAACAAGAGAAATGTATACTCACAATATTTCTCCCCCTTTGACAACATCAAAAAGGGGACAAAAGAATTAAGAGAGCGAAAGCTCCCCCTATCAATAAGCATAGGTGAGTATCAAACAAGTATAGGGATTGCTCCCCCTATCAAAAAGCCATATAGAATATATGCAATGAAAGATCATGGCAAACATGTGAGCAAGCATAAATGATATGCCAAAAATCACTCACATCCAAGAGATAATGAGAACACATAATGATATGTTACGATAAATAGGTGTCTCAAAAATACAAGCCTAGAAACCATATAAAAGAATAGATTTATGAAATCAAAAGAGAGAAAACATGAGAATCATGCAAAAAGAGTTTTCGAATGAAAACAAATCAACCAAATGAAATCATAAATCAACCATTTAAACCAAAAATGATGTTTGATCAACAAAAAAATTCTTTTGTAAGACTTGATCAAACCACTCATAGAATACATTATAAAGCACGAATAGATGATCCATTAGCACAAACACATAAATATCATCATATAAGTGAATTATAATGAATTCAAAAGCAACAAATCAAAACACAATTTTTAAGAGAGGCAACAATTATATCAAGCTCTTGAGCTTGTTCCAACCCATATAATCATTTTAGCATCCGGTAAACTTTATTTGGGAATAAACACCCAATAAACCCAGAGGGTTATATAAACACAAACCTCTCATCAAAATCAAGACTAATAATTATGAAAACAAAAGATTTGATAAAAAAAAATTATTTTCATAACAAAAAGATTTTAAAACGTAATTTTCAAAACCAAGAAAAAGAAAAAGTAAAAGTACGAAAATTCTTGGTTTAAAAATCATTTTGGCACCCAAGAATTCTTGGTGCCGGATTGGTTAGGGACATGACCCCTATCAATAAGGCTCAAAACCCTAAGGTTATGAACCCTCTTGGGCACATATGGTACACGAGCACGGTCAAAATAAAAATTGTGTAAATGACCTTTCCGATTGCAATTAGTGCAATGAAAGAGGCCCATTTGATTTTGTTGACCATAAACATGTGCACGAGAAACATTAGAAACATTTGCAAACATGGATGATCTTTTAAAATTATTTTGCAAATGTGAAACTCTCTTTAAATCAAGACAAAATTTGGCCAAATAACCAAATCGACCACAATGATCACATTTAAACACATGAGCATGCTTATGATGAACATGATGAGTATGTGCATGTGTATGTGAAAAATGTGATGATGAAGCTTGATGAGATGCACAAGAAGAATTAATATGAGCCTTAGTGGGTTTTTGTGCATCATAGCAAAATCTAGCAAGATGGCCTTTACGACCGTAATTTGTGCATTTGTACACTTTACTATACACGTGTGCATGATGAATAGGATGTTTAGATGTTTTAGCATGAGATTTAGTACACATGTCCATAAGCTTGTTATTATTGACAATGCATGATTTAAGAGTTGAATCTAAAGATGATATTTTATTTTTAATATTATTCAACTCGTCATTAGGCACATATGCATTAGCATTAGAAGTAGAACATATATGATCATTTGCAAAAGAATTAAACTCATTTCTAATGTTCTCTACTTCTAATATGGTATTGTTCTTAGTATGAGATAAGCTAGAAGTGGATGAGGTCAATTTTTCATTTTCCAAATTTAATAAGTCATTGTTTTCTTTGAGCATAGTATTTTCTTTTGCAATAACATCAAATTTGGAACCTAGCAACTCATGATCGGATTTCAAACTAACATGCTTGCTTTTCAAATCTATAAAATTATTATGCAACTTAGTATAGGCATGCATTAATTTATCATATGCACAAGCGAGTTCATTGATGGATATATCACTATCGGATTCCGAATCGCTTACCACACTAGGGCTATCGCCTAGTGGCCGTGTGCATGATGATGCTCCACACTCACTTGAAGAATAATCTTCCAAACTACGTTGGATTTCCTCCAAGTTGCCTTGATGTGCTTCTATGAATTTTCATAAATTGTAAGCACTATCAAAATGAGCAAATTTGTTAGAAAAGGATGAGTCAAAGGCATTAAGCAAATATTCTAACAAAAGCTTGTTCATATTAAACATTCTTTTATCATTGTTACTCCACTTGGATTTTTCCAAAGTGGGTATAATATAAGCATCTTCAATAACTTCCCATAAATCGAATTGTTTAGATCTAACAAATATGTTAAATCTAGAACACCATTGGTCATATGGGAGATTATCTTTTTTAGGAGCAACAATAGGATCATAGCCTAAACAAGATGCACAATGTATGTCCATAATAAGAAAATATATGCAAGCAAGATACAAATAAAATCAAAACAAGATTAGCACAAAAAGATAACTTGGATCTTTAACTCAAGGCGATTTGAACTTAAATCAAAGAGCACCAAGCTCTGATACCAATTGTTAGACCCTAGAGGGGGGGTGATTAGGGTCTTATGCTAATCTAATCCGATTAAATGCCAATTAAAACTAATTAACAAATATATTCTTGCAAGATAGATATACAAAGAGTTAAGTGCAAGAATATGCAATATACACAAGGTGATATATCCTATATGATAGAAATATATGCAAGGATATATAAACAATAAGATATATCCTAACAAAGAGATATAGACAATGTATGTGCAAGGATATAAAACTAACAAGAGGGGTAAACAAATTAACTACAAATGTGATAGGGCAAAATGATCAACAAGCAATACACAATGGCGATGTAAGATATGAATATGAAAACAAGTGCGCCAATGCAATCACAAACAAAGGATATGTTTACGAGGTTCGGTCCCCACGACCTACGTCCCCGCTCCTCACCTCGAGGAGATCTCCACTATCACAACCGGGTTTTCTACGTTCACCCGAACAACGTTTACACCTCACAATACAATCACTATGTAATCACACCTCACACACTAAGTGTTGGTCCTAGCGACCGACGGAGAGCAAAAACACGAAGAAACAGTTCTGGACCATCGTCGGTCGACCGGTGCGGTCGACCGGTGCGGTCGACTGATGGAGCTCTCGGTCGACCGCATCGGTCGACCGACCAACTCTCTGCTGCATGCTGACGAAAGAACAATCACCACATACTTCTCTCGGTGTACAAGTGTATTACAAGTGAATCCTCACAATTAAGCATAATATAACAAATGATTGTTCTCTCTAACAAGGTGAGAACTCAATTAGGCTCAACTCAATGTCACACAATCCCACAACCCAATTATATAATGTATGCAATTACAATAAGCTCAATGGTTGTGTGTGTAAACAAGAGTGAAATCAAA